>NW_014554275.1:0-1591 GCF_001313825.1 Dinoponera quadriceps
CAAACTTGAACGTCAAAATTATGCCATTTGGGCCGAAATGGGTTAAGGTCAAGGTAAACCTTTTACCTGGGATGAGACCATGAGCGAAATAATTGGAGAAAGGGTGATAAATGCACGAAGATTTTAAAATAAAATAAAATATAATTTGACCAACAATCTCAGAGCGGCAGTGTGGTCTAGTGGTAGAGCACCAGACTTGTAGCGCGGATAACCCGTTCAAGTCCACCAGATCACCAGAATTTTTATTCCAAGCTGCGCTTTTCATATGTAGAGTAAAAAAAGTGGGGACTCATATATGGGACGTCTTCATATATGGGAAACTGGACTCCACTTTTGGAAGAGAGCCATTTTTAAGCCAACGTTAAGCCATTAGTCCACGCACAGTCGGTAACCACTATGTGAAACTTCACGTTTTGGGAAAAATACTCGCCAACACGCAATGGCAAGCGCGGCGTTTTAGTGCCAAATTCCTTCCAAGTAAAATTGGAAGAGACTTATGTCTAGCAGTGGACGAAACAAAGCTAATGTTATCATCAATGATGATGATGATGAACAATCTCAGAGTTTATTGAAACAACAACAGGTTAACAACGTAAGTTACAAATAAAATGATAAATGAATAAGAAGTTTACATCGAAGTATATTAGCTAAATCGGAAAGTTTTATCCGTTTTTTTGCAAAAAGTATGGTTTTATTTAGGAAACAAAATGAAAAAGTACATTAATCAAAATATTGTCCATTGTTAGCGATGACTTTTTCCCATCTTTCGGGTAAGAAACGAATTCTGCGGCGAAAGAATAACTCATCTTTGGAAGTTATCTAGTCAGGGACCCATTTCTCGACGTCTTCATAAAAATTGAAGCATTCCTCAGCAAGTGCATGTGCCACCGACTTAAACAAGTGGTAGTCGGAATTGGCATAGTCTGGTGAATAAGCCGCATGGGGTAGCACTTCCCAGTGAAGTGTTTTTAACGTTTCCTTGACAAATTTTGTGATGTGAGGCAGAACGTTATGAAGCAAATCACTTTATGCTGTCTCGTTTCATATTCTGGTCGTTTTTTGTGCAATGCTCAGCTCAAACGGATAATTTGTTCTCGGTAGAGATGTCCTAGGACTGTTTGATCAGATTTTAACAGCTCATGATACACTACATCCTTCTGATCCCATCAGAATCAGGAGAGCATTGCCTTTCCGTGAATATTCCGCTTTGGCGCCGATGTTGAGGATTGACCGGGGTCGCAAATGGTTTTTCGACATTTGTTGTCAAAATATATCCATTTTTTAACGAAACGGGAAAATTTCTTTGTATTCCAATAGATCACGAGTAAATAGGCTTCAGAAATAAAAACGTGGTCGATGGAAGTATTTAACGACTAACGTTTTATTTCGTTGCATTATTGAAATACAAAAACAATTTTGTAGGAATTTCTTTGCGACTTAAGGAAATACGGTACCTAATAAATGTGATAAAGGTCAGTTCGAGAGTCAATCGTGAGAAATTACACACACACACACTTCAAATTACGGAACATTCATTACACAGTTTATATATATATATATATATATATATATATATATATATATATATATA
>NW_014554275.1:1733-69729 GCF_001313825.1 Dinoponera quadriceps
TATATATATATATTAACGTATATATTAACGTATATATTAACGTATATATTAATTGAGATATTTCGTGATTATACACTCGTTTCAATATCCGCGCAAAGTAAGTACGTTTGGTTTAAAATAACACTGAGACCGTGATAATAATGTTCGGATAATTATTTCCGATAGAATAGAAATTGATTAATAAGTTAACGAGAAAAAATATATCCGAGCGCCGTTTGGAATATTAAATGTCTCTTACAGAATCAACATAATCTATCAAAAAAATGTACAAAAGTTTTTTTATAGTTTCGAATTAGCGGAGCTTCAATTTTATTTAAATGTGCTGCTCGAGCGCGCTACTTCGGTGTAATCGATTGTAGCGGCTTTAAACCGGTTGCAAATCGGCTCTCGATACTCTTGCAAGAGGATTACAGATAGAAAAACTTAAACTCCCTTCCTCGTTCTCTTCTTATCATGCCGTAAATAGATCGCCGAAAACGATTTTCAGTAATAGTCGTCCATTCTCTGTTGTGCTATCTGCGGATGCCCAAAGCTGCTGGCACTCACCTGGATCTGCGCCTGCAGGTGAGACGGTAACTCGTTCCATACAGATTGTGGCACGGTTTCTGAAAATTGTATAAAAACATGTGTCTATTTGGTATTTTCACAATAATTCATATTGTATTTCTGACAATAATCCCACTCGTACACCAAAAATAGAAAGGGAAATGTGGTTGAAGTTTGCAGCGATCTTCAAATAATAATTGAAAAAATATATATTTTTTCAATTTTTACCTCCTGAAGACGTCCAGAGAACGTGCTATACCCTAATGACGTTCGCATGGATGTCTCTCAGATAAAGTGTACTATACGAATTTCAATCATAATGAATGAACATTTTCAAGTCGCTCTCACATACTTAATCGTTTTGCAAAAGCAACTTAACGAGGTTGCTCGTTTCACTTGCCTGTGCATTTGTACAGCAAATCGGACCAGATGATCTTCTCCTGCGAGAAACAGTAGACACCCAGTCGGCCGCCCTTGTAGGTCGAATCGTAAATGTTTCCGGAGTCGGCTACCAGTCGCATGCCTTCGTGCAGCCAGAATCTGATCAGGCTGATCTGCGGTCTATAGAGCAGATGCCACCTGTACGAAGTCCTCTTTTGCCAGCCGTACTTCTTCGGGTCCCTCCATAAAATCTTCACTTGCTTAGGCGTGTCCTTGTTATGCCACAGGCTATTTCTAAGCATCTTGCCCGGCCCGGTCTCAGAATTGACAAGTCTCAGCGTAATCCCGGCATCGGCCATTGCGCGGAACGGAGTGCCCTGCCAGTAGACCTGGTCCTTTTGCTTCCAGGCGACGACGTAGAATCTGCGATTGTCCTGGTAGGAGAACACGAATCCCACGTAATCGTCGTCAGTGTCGTCGTCGACGTAAAAGGTGCCTTCGTAATCGACGCCACTGAATACGTCCGGTCCTTCATGGAGAATGAGATAGAATTCGAAACAGGGGGTTCTTTCTCTCTTTCTCATCATGTTCGTGATACGAGCTTACCTATGGCGATGCCAGGGTCGCTGTTAATGAGTTGTTGAATCTCCGCGCCGTAATGATTAATTCTCCATACTGGATCTTCCTGCGAAGTACCGATCGGGTCGAGAGCGATCGTCTTATATTTACGGAAGTCCGTCGACCATATCTGACTGTTGTTAGGACAGTTGTCGTAGATGTTGATTACCGTGTCGTTGTCGTTGTCGTTCCAACACGCGTCGCCGATACCGTCGTCTACGTGCGAAATGCAAAACGTAAGCGGTGCGCGTCACTTCTTGTCACCGAGACTTTTCGTTTTGGTCTCTATTCAGTTACAGGAATTAAGTTTCCTTCTTTGCAAAAAGGAGAAACCTACGATTACGACGCGACTTACGATTGATGTCGCGTTGATCAGGATTGTACACGTAGGGACAGTTGTCAATTACATTCGGCACACCGTCGTTGTCGATGTCGTCGTCGCACTCATCGCCGATACCATCGTGGTCAACGTCGTTCTGCTCGGGGTTCGGCAAGCTGGGACAGTTGTCAAAGTTGTCCTGGACACCGTCGTTATCCTTATCTATGTCGTTGTCGCAAACATCCCCGACACCGTCGCCGTCCTGATCCGCCTGGTCGAAATTCAGCACGAGTCGACAATTATCACAGGCATCGCCGATTTTGTCGCCGTCAGTGTCGACTTGATCCGCGTTCTTCACCTTCGGACAATTGTCCTGGTGATTCACGATACCTAAAGGACAATCTCCTCAGTCACTAGAATGTCGTTGACAGACGTCGACGAACTTTATCCAGGCAGAACAAATTTCTAAAAAATGTCTAAAAGTTGTCAAAAAGATAGGACATATTTTGGGCTCTTTTAAGACTTCTTTTAGAAATTTTCTTACTTAAGTACTTTCTATCAATAATCGTTTTCTGACTGCATTATAGATCTACAACTTAAACGCTATTAATTAAATTAATCAGCCGGATAAATTGATAATCGTAAAGTGATGAATCGAGAGATTCCTTTTTTCTTCTTAATATTATATATATATATATATATATATATATATTATTTAAGGTGGTGAAACAATTACGGTCGTCGTCCATGTCGTCGTCGCAGTCGTCGCCAATGCCGTCGCCATCGATATCCGACTGCTTCGGATTATTAACCACCGGACAATTGTCGCACATGTCGCCGATCTTGTCGCCATCGATGTCCCTCTGATCCGGATTATAAATGAACGGACAATTGTCGATCTCGCCCGGCACATCGTCGTTGTCGGAATCCTCATCGCAGGCATCGCCTATGCCGTCCTCGTCGGTGTCCTCTTGCCCGCTGTTGGGTGTCGTCGGACAGTTGTCGGCCCGACAGTGAGAATCGTGGCAGCTGAGGCTCCTGTCGGGAATACCGTCCATATCGGTGTCGGGGCCGCAAGCCTGGCTGTTTCCGGCCCAGCCGACATGACACTACGAAGGATACGGATCGAATCGGTACAAATAATAGATAGAAGTGAGATGAAGCGGCTGAAAGAGCGATTTCAAGAACTACTTTCAATCGAGCACTGATTATCACGCTGTTCTATTCGGGTCTGTTCGACCCGAAATCATCTTTATTTCCCTGTTACATTTCTATGTGGTGAGAATTTCTATCTGGCATTTTATAACTCTGTTTCATAGCTTACTTGCAAATTAATGTCCTTATGATATGAAACAAAGTCATGAAATGCCAAAACGCTCACTCAAATGATATAAAATCACATAAAAATGTAATAGGGAAATAAAAGTGATTTCGAGTCAAATAGACCTGAAAGAACAGCAAAGTTGAGAAAATAAAGTGGTATAATCGAAATTTTGTTCAATACAACAAAATTTTTTCAAGCACGTCATTTAGTCCTTTGAACAAATTATGCATTCACTATAATGGTTGATTCAACGATTGCAATTTGGTCAGCGACTATCAATATAACATATGCAGAGAGAAAAAATATTTGTAACTGTAATCATCATAATGAACAAATTACAGCCAGGAGAACCATTTTTCCAGTAAATGTTGCTATAATATAAGTGATAATAACCGTGCATGCATATTGTTACTATTATTTTGGTTAAAATCATAGGAAGGATACAGTTAAGGCAAGAAATAATTATATAATTTCTCTCGGTGTACCGTCACGCCAACGCACAATTGTTTGTTCAGAAGACACAATATTTTTCTGAATGACGGTGGCCGCCGAGATTCTGTCTCGATCCAACCGCTTCTTTTCCTCAGTATCACACGCGTCCGCGTGCGCATGCTCGTGCAGACACGTGGTACTTACTTTACAAGTATACTCTTGGGCGAACACTTGAATGCAATCGGAATTGACATCGCAGACCGTTATTAAGTCTGGGCAGACGTTGTTTCTGGTATGACAGCCGCTCGTTTGATTACCGATGTAGCCGCTTCTGCATGGACCGCATCTGTAGGATCCCTTCGAGAATCAAGAGTAATATTTAAAGCTCGCGCATCCGGGCACGCTCGGACGTATTTGAACTCGGAGTGGAAACTTTCTCGCGAACGTCTCACCTCAGTATTGATACACTCCGAGTAAGGATTGCATCCGCCATTGTTAGTTTCGCACTCATTTATGTCCCGGCAAACCTGTTTCTGCTTCCGAGCCATTTCGACGCCGATACCTTCTACGTACGACCCAAGGTAACCCCTTGGGCACGGGTCGCACCTATAGCCAGGGTGGAGATTGATGCAACGCACTCCGGGGTAGCACGGGTGAGCCATCTCGCACTCGTTCACGTCGAGACAGGTCGTGCCGTTACCCACGTATCCTCTCGGGCAAGGACCACATCTATCATATTAATATTTAACAGAAAAGCTTTATCACAGGATATTATTCTGTAAAGAGCGAGTCTTTAGCTTAATGAGATGCCACAGTTGAAAATTTTACCGGAAAAATACGGATTTCTCTCTGCAAAGTTATAAAGTAATACAACATTTGAAGGATCGTCTTTACGTTATCGGCGCTTATCAGGTTTGTCACTCAACCTTGACGTCCCCTTAACCCGTTTCGGCCCAAATGGCATAATTTTGACGTTCAAGTTTGAATCAATACCCAACAATGAAATCGAGCCAAAAATTTGTTTAAATCACTGTATCCTATGTTCTTGAGGGTGCTCTTTCGAATGGTGATAGTTAGAAATAAAAAAAAAACTTTTTTAAGCATGGAAAAATCGAAAATAAAAAAAAGAAACGTGTTTTTTCGATCCGATTTTTCTTGTTAAAAACGATTTTTCGACCTCTGTACATTTTTTTATACTTCTCAAACTGGCTTGGATGGTGGAATAATGGTCTAAAATTTGATTTGGTATGGTCAGATGTGCCTTGAAAATTTTTTGGTGAAGCAAAATGGCGGCCTAAATGAGAAATTGTGTTTTTCAATTTGACGAATTTTTTTCTAGGAAATTATAGACTTTGGCGAAAAATGCCTAAGAACAAAAATGTCTTGGAATGAGTCAAGGAACACTCTCAAATTTTTCCAAAATTTTCTATAACAATTTTTTGATTTTCTGAAAATCCGGAAAATCCAATTTTCCAAAACTGCCGCAAAAAATTCTGAAAAAATTTGAGAGGATTCCTTGACTAATTTTAAGACTTTTTTGTTCTGAGGAATTTTTTGCTAAAGTTCATACAATTCGAGAAAAAAAATCTAGTCTTAAAATCTAGCCAAAACAATAGTTTTTGCTTGATATACATACATAAATATTTATATATTTTTTGCAAATATTCAAGTATAGTCCTGTACACATATTAACTACTATTACTTGTATGGTTGTAAAGAACAAATTATAATTTATATAATTGAATACGTTCAAATATTTAATCTTATGTGATTATCAACTGACTTGTCTTATAATATATATATATATANGATGATGAGATGAATGTTCAATCTTCAAGCCCTAATTCTAATGATAAAAACAAAATGAACATAAGTTATAGAAAAGTTTTAAAAAATTACTCTCAAACGCAGAAATTACTAGAGCCTGATCACGTGTACGAGTGGAACGAAGGAGAAAAACTATGTATCGACGATATAAATGATGAACTTCTCTTGCCTAGTAGTGTAAAATTAAAAATTCAAAGTTCCACACTCATTGGAATATTTGAGTTATTCTTTTCTCAAGGTTTGAAGCAGTACATTTTTCGGATTTTCAAAAAATCAAAAAATTGTTATAGAAAATTTTGGAAAATTTTGAGAGAGTTCCTTGACTCATTCCAAGACATTTTTGTTCTTAGGAATTTTTCGCCAAAGCATATAGTTTTCTAGAAAAAAATTCGTCAAGTTGAAAAACACAATTTCTCACTTAGGTCGCCATTTTGCTTCACCAAAAAATTTTCAAGGCACATCTGACCATACCAAATCAAATTTTAGACCATTATTCCACCATCTAAACCAGTTTGAGAAGTATAAAAAATGTACAGAGGTCGAAAAATCGTTTTTAACAAAAAATCGGATCGAAAAAACACGTTTCTTTGTTTATTTTCGATTTTTCCATGCTTACAAATTTTTTTTAATTTCTAACTATCACCATTCGAAAGAGCACCCTCAAAAACATAGGGTACAGTGATTTTAAAAAATTTTTGGCTCGATTTCATTGTTGGGTATTGATTCAAACTTGAACGTCAAAATTATGCCATTTGGGCCGAAATGGGTTAAGGTGAAAGTATTCTAATTGAGAAACACCTTGCTTCAATCGCGGCTAAACGCAAAGAAAGCCCGGTAAATAAGTAGTTTCGCATTTACCTGTAATATGGTGGATGTTCTGTAGGGTAGCACTGAACCTCTGGGTGACAGGGCTGGGAGTGACACGCGTTTCTGCGTCTCTCGCACTTCTCGCCGTTGCCCGCGTACCCGCTCGGGCATACGCCGCATCTGGAAGCAGGATTTACACGTGAAATTTCATCGATCTCTGTTCCGATCTGTTGTCGATCTCGTAGAAATGCGACTTTACCTGTAACCGCTGGAGACATCATAACACTGCACCCCGGGGTAGCACGGCCGGTCGATACAGGTGATTATGTGGATCTTGGTGCAGACCCGTCCGTTTCCAGTGAAACCAGGTGGACACGGGCCGCATTGAGGTCCTCTAGACGTATCGCGGCAATCAACGCCGGGGAAGCACGGGGAGTTATGGTCGCACGTGGACGTCGGCGGCCGTGTCGGCGGTTGCACTGCGGAATTACCGGGCTCGTGACGAGTGAATTGCCTGAATGTTTTCAGGGCTTTTTCGGTCTCCCACGCGGGTTACCCACGCGCATCCTCGAGCGACCCAGCGTGTCATGTGTGCACGTACAAATGAGATACGCGTACGTATGTGTGTGTGTATATATGTGCACAAAAAAGAAAATAATCTTAAATCAAGGATAGATATTCTCATATATAAGTAAAAATATTATGAAATTCTTAGATTTTTGAATTGAATTCAAGTAATACTTGCATCAATATAAATTCAATTAAATCAAGATTAAAAATCTTCTAAGAAGATAATAATATTTTTGCTTATATATAAAAATGTATATTCTTGATTTAAGATTAATTGCTTTGTGTGTGTGTGTGTGTGTGTGTGTGTGTGTGTGTGTGTGTGTGTGTGTGTGTGTGTGTGTGTGTTTAAAAGAAAGAAATCTGCGTGTGCTAACTTGAAAATCGACGTTGTGAATTTTGCGGGCATTCTCGATATGTTACGATAGCAGATAGTAGAGATAGTAACGCGGCGAGAAATAAAACAACAAATATGATGCGCTCGTGCAAAGCAGCCTTCGTTCAGCCTAATCTTATTATCAGCCTCTGATTTTAATCCATGTCCCGCTCGTAATAATAATATAAAGATGCAAGCATCAGTTATGTTAAATAAGCATTTTCGCGAGAACGATCGAAGATTGCACACTTGCTGCTGCGGGGAAAGCTGCGCGATTAGCTCAAAGGAATTAATGACGTTAGCATCGAACGATGTTGCGGAAATATTGTTGCGGGAGACGAATCGCGCAGTAGCGCTCGGTAGTTCTCACATATTGAAAGTAATGTATATATTCATATGTATATATTCGAATGTGCAAAAAGTACAAGCTGTCGATTGCGCAACGCAAGAGAACAAGAACAGTCACAACAAAGTCGAATTTTTTTCGAACAACAGGCATTTATTACGTTGTAAGATTGTTTAATACAACTCGTATGCATATATAAATAGGTTTGTTTGTCCGCTGATAACTACCACGTACAGAATAGTACGGAGAGGTGGAGGATAACACGCGCGTGAGATAAAGTAAGTCGGTAGAGCAGGTGCGACAGACAGTCGTCGTTCGATCGACGTTAAATATGATGTGGCTTTGGCTAACTTCTATGTTAAGGAAAACTATTATTTTCGAGCACATGTCCTTTCAATACGTCACTCACCGAGGGGTGCACGACACGCCGCGCAGTTTTCGATCAAACGACGAAGTTGCTGGATTTCCAGTGTCTGTAAAAAATAACAGCCGATGAGCTGCGGATTTTTCGAGTCGCACGCGTGTCTCTCTCTCTCTCTCTCTCTCTCTCTCTCTCTTCGTGGAAACGTCTCGCGATACGCGAGTGTCACAAGTTCTCACATCTTCGATCTTACGCCCGAAAAAATGGAAAACTTTCTTTCTGCAATCAGGACAAACATGACGTACATCTGTCATATTTATCACATTCTACTCCCGAGGAAAATTTCCAAATCTGTTATCAGTTTATTATGCAGGACTTATCGTTTGATTAACTTTGTTCCGAACTGATACTTTTAACGCGCGAAATGATATAGATTCAGATTCTGAGAATTGCTCATTTGCACATGAATGCGATGATAAAAAGTCGCTTGGCGTATACTCACATTTTGCTCCTGTTCCCGCCACATCTTCTTGGTGGCGTTGATCAGCTCGTTCAAGGCTTTCACGATGTTGGTGTCGGTCAGGCAAACTGAAAAACGCCGGGCGTGAAAACATGTCTAAATGACGAAGTTTAATTAACTCAACGAATCGTCGCTTATCCCACTCACTTTTCTCGTCCAGACTTTGGATATCAATGTCGCCTCTTCTGGATACCCTCGGCTTGCGTCCAGGTCGGATGTCGTCGTCCTCGGGATCAGTCTGATCGTATGGCTCCAACGCCGTATCCTTGTCGTCGTCGAACGGATTCCATTTGCCGGGTCGTTTGTAGGGTCCTTGTTCGCCGGGTCGTTTGTAGGGTCCTTGTTCGCCGGGTCGTTTGTTGGGTCCTTGTTCGCCGGGTCGTTTGTTGGGTCCTTGTTCGCCGGGTCGTTTGTAGGGTCCTTGTTCGCCGGATTTGTCGGGCTGCAAACCCGGTTTCTCGTATGGTCGTTTGAACTCGGCGGATTCTCTCGGTTCAACTCGTTCGGGCTTGGCAAGATCGTAATATCCATCGTCCGCGTCCGGCTCTGTCTCGTCCAATTCGTCGGGCTTCAAATTGAAAACGTTATTGGGCGAGGTCTTGTCGGCACGCTTGTGGTCGCGATCAGGACGGTGCGAGTTGGGATAACCGTCATCGGGATCCCCGTGTCCTGGAGAACCGTGAGCCTTCTTCTTGTCGGAGGGCTCCCTGTGACCCGGTCGATGACGATTGGGCCGGTTATTGCTGACGAATGATTCCAGGTTACTGCGGTCTGGGTCCGACGTGTCAGGCTCTTCGATCGTCTCCTCCTCGTCGGAAGTGGAACCGAGAATTGGTCGAGACAGGGGTCGAATCTTCGTGTGGCCGGGAAATAAGTCGGTCTCGAGTATCGACGGGATGATCATGTCAACTAGTTTGTCGGGACATTCCTCCTTCCTCAACACCTCGGTGATGCTCGAGGTCCTGTACACTTTCGCCTGACTTTTTCGTTCTCGAAACTAAAAGAAGATTTCGAGGCGATTTTTTACCGAGTCGATATTTTTACTGCAAAGAGAAGACAAATTTTAATTTTCAATTAAAGAATTGTCCATTAAATCAACAAGATGAAACAGAAATGCGCGCGAATGTACATATAATTACAGCTTTAACCCTTTGCACTCCGAATTATATTTCAAAATCATATAAAACGAGTACTTACAGTATTTGTACTGAGAGGTCTTATGCTATATTGCTATAATATTGTACTAATAATATAATATAATATTGCACTAATTGAGTAAGTTCTCTCGAGTAAGACAAAGCGACCATTAAGTGAGTGAGACTCGACAAAGGAGCTCCTGGGATAAAAACTGATGTCGAGTCACACTCGACATGGAAGTGCAAAGGGTTAACATTATCAAGCTGTTTGTTTCTATCAGAATCACAATAACTGTTATCCTATAATAACTATTATACACACAGTAAAAAAACATTTTGCACTTGTGTTAAAAACACAATTGAAGAACAAGATTATAATCGGTTTTTGTTAAAATTTGTGTTAAATTTTTTAACATATCCGTGTGTTAATTTAACATATTGTTTATGTTATCTCAATATTTTGTGTTGAGTCGAGATTCAATATATGTAAGTATTAAAATAACACACTTTTACAATTCGTTTATGTGTCGATATTAACATATTATAGATATTAATTTTGCGTTAGATGTTAATTTTGTGTTCATTTTTTATATATTTGTTACTTTTCAACATATTCACTTTGTGTTAAATTAATACAAAATTTTTTGCTGTGTAGGTGTCTTGTTATTTCAGCAAAAGAATAAAGCGCTTCACATTGAAAAAAGAGTTTGGTTGGATCTACCTGGCAATGGACAAGCAAACGCGTTTTAATTGGAAAAAACGAAACGTTCGGCTGTCCATTATCGGCTAGATCGAACCAAATTCATATTTCAGAGCACGTAGTCGTTCGAGCCGGCAAAAATTGAGAATAATCGCGGAGCGACGTTGCACAAGGTCGGAATGCGCTCGTAATAGCTCCCGCAGGAGAAACAGGGCGGGAATAATTCATTGAAACGAATTCAATTCGTCGGAGCATTCATCAGGGATCGGTCGAGTTGGGCAAGTCAGCCAGGTGCACGCGATACAGAAGCAACTAGCTTAGGTCTCGTCAACCATATTTGGGAAGACGTCGTCCCACGTTCGCGGACGTCATGGACGGCACGTAAATAAGAAAGAAACCGCGGAGCGCGAGTCGTAGAAGACAGCGACGAGAGCGGAAAATCACGAGTCAAGTTAGAAGAGAATCGAGGGAGGAATTTTCAATATGTCGTGTTACGTATTCGTCAGGATCTCAACGAGGACTCACCACTTCCACGTACGGATTCTCCTCGTTCTCGACGATGTCACGGAAGGTCCTCTTGAGCGGTATAGAGCCCTGATAGATACAATCAACGTATACGTCTACGCGGGGATTCGGATGGCCTTGATGCAGTAGGATGATCAGACTCTTTAACGGCGCATTCACCGCGAGACTGTCCACCTTAAGGTGGCTAGCGCTACGTCGACCACTCTCGTCGAGGCTCTCGAGTATAACTGGAATGAGAAACGTTAACGCGTTGCTTCGAGAAAATTCTGGCTAATTCGCCCCAGTCGAGGAAGATCTTCCCGGAGGTGGCCCGGGGGAAAAAGATTCGTCGGCTCACCGCGTTTCGTTCGCCGATCGAGTATCAGCACCATCTTGCTCTTCGACTCTCCATACTTGACAGCTAGGAGGGTCTCGATCGCGCTGCCAGACTGCCTCTTCTTGATCTTGATGTGAGACAGCGCAATCACGAAGTCATCTTCCTGCCACACATCCTGCAGGTCCTTCTTAAGACCTGTCGGGAATCGACAGGTTGTAATGAGGAGAGAGGCGGCGGCGGGTTGGTGTGTAAACGTTGTAACACGGTGTAAATGGGAGTGACCGTGAGAACGAATCCTCGTTCGCCGATCTCACGTAACTACCGGCTTTCTTGTCGAGTCTTACACCAAGAACGGGACGCTTCCACACTGAGAAACCCATTTAATTAACTCAAACAAAATTCTTGGATATGGGCAAATTAATGTTTTGGTGGAGGTGAGGACCAAAGTTTGTTTCTCCGAAACGAAAATGGAAAAGGTTTGGTTCAGAGAGCAAAATCTTTGGTTCGGAGAACCAAATTTTGGTTTTCACAACCAAAACATTTGTTTGCCTATATCCAAATAAGAATTAAGACAAAAGAACAATTTTACAGGTTATTACCCCCGTAAAACAAAATTTGGTTTGAGTCTAAACAAAATGGGAGATTTTCAGTGTAGCGCGTATGTTAGCGCTTCAAGTTAAATTTAATTGAATTCACGAACAAAATTGTAATAAACTGTGCGCTAATTAAATTCGAGCCAAATCTCGTCGCGTGAAAATCAAATTGGATGCAAATTTTCCGTGAACCCCCCTATTTTCTCACAATCGACGTGAAATGCGAGCGAAGCATCGAGTTTTCACGGAAGACACAACCTAGACTTACCTTCGTCCGGTACAACGGCGCCGTCAACGGCGTAGACGACGAGCAATCCTAGGATCAGCACCGTCAGGACTCGCATCCTGACTCGCGTACCTGCGAACCTGTAGTCCGCCTGAATAATCGAACACTGTACAAAAAGAAGCGGATCCGAAGCGGAAGTGAAGAGCGTCCTCGAGTAGTCCGTTTCGAAGAACGCGCTCCCCTCGACGTTCCTCTCGCGGAGGATTCCGACGGATTACGATTTACGACGGACGCGCGCGCACGCGAGAATACACGCTTCGCCCTGCGTGCGTCGACTGAAGCG
The DNA here is from genome assembly GCF_001313825.1 of Dinoponera quadriceps. Classification (NCBI taxonomy): domain Eukaryota; kingdom Metazoa; phylum Arthropoda; class Insecta; order Hymenoptera; family Formicidae; genus Dinoponera; species Dinoponera quadriceps. The sequence continues at coordinate 13,997 of NW_014554275.1, forward strand.
CGGACGCGAGTCGCCCGCGACTTTATACGTCGCCCACGACGGCTTTACGAGTGAGATTTCGTGCGTGACACTACCTGTCGATGTGCGAACGAGCGAGCGGAGAAAAATATCGGCGAATCAGAACCTTATCGCGGCGAATTGATCTGGTCGCGCGTTGCGCGTCGCATCCTTCAGAAATGTCAGAAGAGGGCGAAGAACGAAGCAGAACTTGCGAGCAGGACACTTATCTGAAGGAAAACCAGCGGCAATTCGATTCGAGATGAGGAGTCGATGGTAAACAAACGGAAATGGACGGCGAGATGAGCTGTTTTACTGTCGTTTTGTCCGGTTGGAATGTAAAATCACACCGAAAAAGAAATAAGCTCCCACAGCTAAAAATCAGTTGAAATAATAATAATAATATAACTTAAATTTAGTTAATTTCATTTAATTATTTTTTTTTGTCGCTGTACCCAATTTTTAGCCCCCACAATTAAAAACTAGGTTTGGTAACTAAATTTCAGTTGTAACTGAAATCCTGAAATCCTCGCGTGCGCGCGCGTTATTTTTTTTTGTCGCTGTACCCAATTTTTAGCCCCCACAATTAAAAACTAGGTTTGGTAACTAAATTTCAGTTGTAACTGAAATCCTGATAACTAAAATTTAGTTGTATTATATGGACAGCGAATTCCTTTTTCCAATGCATTGATTACGTTTACCGATTTAGTGACTTCCACATGTGTAATCCACATAAAACAGCATAGAACCGGTTTAAGTTTCCGCTGGTGCCATCAATGTTACATGTCATATAAATGTCGTACTTATATATATATATATAAGTAAACGAGAAATAGGCAAAAATACAAAAAATATATAATTAAATGCACTTGCTACACCACATACAAAGAAAAAAAATGAAAATACAATACAATAATAATTGAATAAAGAGTATTCAAAATAAAAATTAGAAGTATATATCTAAAAAAGAATCTAATAAGTCCAGTTCTTGAGAGCATTGTGAGATATGTTAATGAAATCAATATTAATGGACATCTCAGTAATGCTACAACTATATAGTACGACATGTAACATTAGTAGCTGCAGACTATCGAGACGTCATCACGTCAGTTTTATGCCGGTCACGCAAACGTAAATTACGAGTGCTGCCAATCAGATTTTAGGCTGCCGTATAAACGTAAAGTTGCACGTCGAGCTTTACACATTACTACTCGGCGTTCTGTAATGGCGTCGCCCACGCGATACGGAATAATCATAGCCGGGAAGGCGCGTCGCAAGTGCGGCACCAATATAAATTAATCGCTTCCTTCTACGGTGACACAAGAAATATCTCAGAGAAGAATCGATTAGCGCGAAGTACACTCATCCGCGCATCGGCGCTCTGCGTTATCTCGGTGCGTAAAACTGTCGTCAGGACGCGGGCGAGGAATAAACGAGGAAGCTCTATAAATAGCGGCTTTCCTGTTCGCCCAACTCCGTTCCACGTCCACCCATTTATTTGACAATCCTTCGTCGAGAGGCTCGCCGATTGAGTCGGCGGCTCATCAGAGTCTCGCGGATAACGGCGATGCGATATGCCTTGCAACAAGTATGTAACAATGTCGCCGGTGTGCCGGTTACGCATGTGTGGGAAGTGGTCCACCTACACATCCACACCAGTTTCGAAGTCGTACGAGGCCTAGTTTCCTTTATGATAATGTACGACGTGTCTTGAGGAATGAAGAAGGAAATATGGAAGAAGTCAGAGACGATGGGGGCCTCCGCCATCGCCGATAGCGTTCGTTATTTTCATTAATCGCCGGCGATGCGAAGAAATGGATTTCGCGTGGTGGATACCGCGTAACGTTCGTAAGTCGACCTGTCACGCTGAGACGACGAGTCAACGCGTGTTCCCTCGGCCACGATTACATCAAGTGCCCGCATTTCTCGTGCACGTTGCTGTACCACGTTGCCGTACGCGTTGCGAACGCGCGTAACGAAAGGCTCCATTTCGTCTCCCGCCAACATCTCGACCTCGTCGTTAACTACGTTCCAGCTATGTCAGGGTGCTAGGGCCGTAGCCGGGTCTTATATTCAAGACCGTCTTGAATTCCATCCTCAGATGCTGTACGGCTCATCTCTCTACGAAAGGTCTGAAGATGAAAAGACAGTTTTTAATATAAGACTATAAATAGCGAACCAGGTCTCTGGATCGTACGATCCATTTTCCATCTTAAGCGACATTACGAAGACACCGTATGCCGAGTTTAACTCATGTGTATAACAAGTTCGTTGTACGTGTGTAACAGATTCGGTACACCCGGCGTCACGCAGATTTCGCTCAATTGAAGATGAATTAAGTCTGAGTTGGCACACCACACAAACGTTGCTAATTCTGGAAAGAACGCTCGCGATGACGACGATTTTCCTCCTTCGTACCAAAATGCGTTATTACGTTATTCGTTCGCTGCTCGATCGCACCGGTAATAATAGCGATGGTTGTCACACACAGTTGTGAACCGATACGTATCGTTTTATTATTTATGTACAGAAAATATATAGTTATAGAAACATGAAGATCGGTCCTGCGAACGTCGATTACGTATACGAAATTGATCAACGATAAGAATTCTACGTAATACAGGCGAGACGGGAGAACGCGAGGGTCTTTTTTCCCCAGTATCTTGGTCTTTTCGAGAGATACGACTATAAAATATAAGCGGTGTATACATAGTATATAAATAGCTTATGTAACTTATTTGTACAATCATGTCGCAGAGTTGCACGAAGTTATGGCAAAGAGAACGCGCGACGGAACTGCACATTTGTCTTTGGACTTGCATTAGCATGACAGACGCGATTTCGATTTTGGTCCGGAAACATCTCCGCCCTCGAATGAGCCTCGATCGCCCCGATCGCTTAACGCTAATTGTCCGTATATATATACCTTTCGACTGCTTTATTTACATTTATCACAATAAATAATTTTCATCTTAAAAATTGGCGTCACTTTCAGATAAAAAATCGACTTAGGAGGGTTAATCGAAGAAAATGCACATGTCGCGCCGCGCGTCTCTCCAGCCGAACTTCGCGAATTTCCGGGAGAATCGTCTTCTTCTTTCCGCCGTCAGCCGACGTGGCTCGCGACCATGATCATAGCCACTTTATCAGCACTACAATCACTCGTAACATTATCGTCTGACGTCTTATGTCAGAATAAAGCAAGGAACTTTTCAATTGACCTTGTGCGCCGCACAGAATTGCATTTGAACGGTGGAACCTCGTATCTGCAAGGGCACGGTTGTTGTGTAATGTAACTTAATGCATACGAATCGATCACGCAATTATCATATGAGGAGGAAAGGGCGCGAGAAAAATACGGATACGAGGTGTCGCGTCTGCATCTCGGCACGGTTGGCTCGCTCGTCTAAATGCATCCGTTCGACCTGGCGAACGTCGTGTTCATCGTCAATCGAGAAGTCTGATCGACAAGGACAGCGGCGTGATTCGGGTCTCGATGGTGGCTGCTCGCTCCGGCGCCTGAAACGGAGAAATATGCGTGAGAGGAGGAGGAGGAGGGAGCTCGCACACGGAGGAATTCGGTGATTTCGCAGCAGGGGAGGCAGAAGATATGCGATACCGGAGACCCAATCGACCCAAGCGTGACAACTCGTGCGGTTGACAATGTGCGTCGAGTTATTAATTGACGTGAAGAGCCCATAGTTACCGTGATCATGCGACGAGCGTCTGTTAAGCGAAGTCGGGGAGTTAAAGAGAATCGGCAAAACTATTAAGAAAACGGTGAAGATGGAATCTCTGGCGTACGCGACTATCGGAAGTTCTACGGTGGCATTGATGGGCATCAAGGGAGGATAGGATTGAAGATTTGTCTGCAAATATAAGGCGACATCAAGTGTTAGTTAGCTCCAACTCTCTTGTCGGTAGAAAAGAGAAACGATCGTGCGCCGAGTGAAAATATGTCGAGACTTTTGATGGCATTGCTTAAGGTAGCTGGCCCGTCAAACCATTTTTTGTGAAATCCTTTGAAATCTTAGCTGCATATTGATGTAAATACCATCTGTAAAGTTAAAAAAAACATTGGCCATTTGGAAGTTGAGATTAGCCACTAAAAATAGCACTTTTTATACGTATTCCTTGAGGTTAATATCGTATTTTCAGCTTCTATTTTTAATTTCTTCTAAACTACATTTAGAATTTTTACGAAAAACTACTATAATATTAAGAACTAATATAGAGACATTGTACAAAAATTTCAGAATTATTGACCATTTTATTTCGAAAATACAGTCATAGGAGATTTATTATTATTTATTGCAATATATGTACATATAAACACATCTTTGAATATTTATATACCACTTTCTATTATGTGTTTATCTAGTGGTTCAGCTGATATATAGATAAAGCATCGATAAAAAAATAAAAAGTAAATAATATATCTTCGTGTTTGTGATATTTATATGTATAAATATATTTTATATTATTCTTAATTCCGCTCACACACACACACACACACACACACACACACACACAAAATTAACATTTATTATTTAAATAGTTAATGTAAGTTATAGGAAAATATTTTTTCAGTAAATAATAAATTTATGTAGGGACTCCTTAATATCGCCACTGAAAATCCGGCCTCTCTGCGGGCCAACTACCTTAAAACAAAGCGCAACAAACAAAATGTAAAGGTTCCTGCTTCTTTCTTTCTTCACGTAAATGACTCGTTTTCACTCTTGTTCCTCGTAGCGAGGCGAAAATATCTATTGCAATTATCACGCGGATCAAGTAGGGGGACGCGCGTGAACGATAGATCGAGCGCGAATAATCGAATTAACACGACAATTACACGAGTTTGCCTCGGCCCGAGTTCTATTTCACGCTCAGGCCAGTCCTTTATTTTATCGATATTAACGTTTGCCGCGAGATCGACACGCGGCATTATCTATAATGATGTCCGTTGTAATGGTGCCGCTTGAAAAAAATTGAGCAACTTTTATTGGCTGGTGAAACAAAGCATAAAATTGACGGTGCGCTTTCGGCGAGCAGCTTCGTTAAGGATTCACGAATCGACAAGCAATGCGCGAGGCTGTCCATCTGTCCAGCGAAAAGAATTTTTTATTTTTTTACTCACCTGGCTCCTCTGGCGTATATTGAAGATGCCGTAGATGATCGGGTTCATGCAGGAGTTCGTGCACGCGAATAAAAAGAGCGCTTTCTGAAGGCGCAAGTCAACTTGCCGAGCTGACGACCGATCGATCCAGTACCTGTTTGCACGCGTTCGACGATTATGCTCATATAGTTCGAAGTTCAATTCGATCCGGCATATTATTGTTATTCGGTTTTATCATTCCTTTCTTTCCTAACAAGACGTGATTCACACACGAGACCCGTGTCGACCGCGTGTATCGGAGATATTTGTTTCGTCGTGCGCATTATTAGCCCATATTCAACGATCACCGCGCGTTGTTTCGCAACGCGTGCGTTAAGACATCGTCGTACTTGCCCGACTCTCGTAGTATCGCGTAGTGAGTAATTAGTGATTCTTAATTAAAAGAGCCTGGTGGAATTAACAGTACTCACCAGACGCTTATTACGTAGTAAGGACTCCAGCAGATAATGAAAACGGCGATAATGGTTATCGTCATTTTTAAAGTGCGCACCCGCGCTCGACTGAGGAAGCCGATCGATGAGCGACGTATTCTGTCTGTAAGAAATGCTCATTTAATGTATCGGCCGTTTCACCCCTGATTTGCAGACGAGCGTTTAAGAGCATAATGATAAATGTGTCTTCATCTCAATATAATGAAGGATAACAAAAGTTTGCAATAAATTTTCAAATAATCCTGAGCGTTCTTATACACTAAGAGATAAAATGTCTAAAAATATTTATTCGGCGGATACTATACAACATATTTACTTAAATCTCAAAATTCCTTTATTTTTAAATAGAATAAATAGTTGCTTTCACACAAAGATACTGATTTAAGAAAATGTATATATTTTCTCATTTTAAAAAATTTATTCTCTGCGTTGAAATATATATATTGGTTATAGTTGTCAAGACTCGAAAAAACAGGGGTTTTTCCATTTTTCTGCTGATTTTTTCGGTTTTTTTCCAAGGGTAGAAAAATTCGTTCAGAAAAATTCACGTGTGTTCGGTTGAAACTTGCCACATTTACTTCTTACCGTAAAGAAGATAATTGCGTGCATTCAATTGAAGTTAAGCGAAGTTAAATTTTCCATGAATTTTTCAGAACGAATTTTCCTATTCTTGAGAAAAAACCGAAAAAATCAGCGGAAGAATGAAAAAACTCAATTTTTTAAACTACATTATTAGTATAAGTAAATTATAGTATCATCGAATAGACACTTTTTTTTAAGATACTTTCTCTCTCAATGTGTAGTTTTTACAGCATCGCATTGACCGCACCTTCTTTGGACCTACGACAGATCTCCACGAATATGCTGGTGTAGGTGTAGAATATCACGATCAGAGGGAACCAGAACATTGCCGTCATCACGAACAAAGAGTACGAGAGCTCGTGCATGTGCGACGGGAAGGTATTGAATGTTATACATTGTATGAAACAAGTGTGTTTCGGATGCGCCTCGACATGGAACACCAGCATCTGCATTGGAAATTAAGCGCGAAATAAACATTAGTACGACGTAGTTGCAGAACCGTGAATGCGGGAAATTACGAACGAGTTAACGAGCTAACCTGCGGCAAGGAACACAATACGGAGCCCACCCACGCGAAAATCAGAGTTATCTTCCCTCTTCTGTGAACGTCCAATATCTGCAGCGGTCGCATTACCGCATAATATCTAAAATACAATCGCGGGCTTCAGTGCCGACAAATTCCAAAAGACTTCTCAAATAGATCGAAAGAAAAGCCTCGCACAATAGCAAACTATACTGAGCAGTGCTTCATTTCTGTCCGATATTGGGTCACTAATCAATGTATAGCGGCGTATGCACGTGGGAAGGTTCTAGGAACTGCCCATCGTTCATTAAAGTACCATTACACTGACCTGTCTATACTTATGCAGACAATTACGAAAGATGATAGATATAGGCCGAATACCCTAAAAAAAGACATTATACGGCACATCGCATCCCCCGCCTCCCACGACACTGTTATCGACCATCCAATTTCGAAGGGCATCATCAAAAACGTCACCTGAAAAAAAAAGATCAGGTCCGTTTGTACATTTTACTTAACTTATTAGTTTGAACAAATGACTGTGAACTTGTATCGTCCACCTTCAACCATCCGTTAGCAATATCTTTCATTCATGAATGGTTGCAATGTAGAGACTTGAATTTTTGATTTCCTTTACAGTAAATATTATGAAAACTACTGTCTTCATCAAGAATCAAACACGGATCTCTCTAGCTGCCGGGCGGACTAAACAAGTATCGTCCCACAAATAATATCAATATTAACTATTTTAATGTTAAAATCGCACCAGGACATCCATGCTTAGTACTCTTATAAGCCCAATTAAAAGATATTCTTTTTTGGATAAATCCAAACAGTGCCATTATTTTTTAATCATTTAGCTTATTTATTATTATTTATTTTAATTATTATCGTTATGTACTTTCTGTTGATAATGTCGGATGGTCAGCACTTACGAAGAGGTCAGCCATCGCCAAATGCATCACCAAGGTGTTTATCCGGGACTTGGACTTCCGTTTTCGTATTATAGTCATTATTAGCACGGCAATATTTCCAATCGCCGATATCACCATTAAGACGCTATAAGTGATTATTTTTATCAAGTGGCCGTCGTTGAAGCGCATGTCGATCGGCATCTCGGTGTCGTTGCACCTGGTTTCGTTTAATCGCAATGTTTCCTCCATGTCGTCAATGGTCGGATTATTACTTCATCTGAAACTGTCGTGTTCGTTCTTGCGAAAGGATGTTCTTTTTGTTTTCGAGCAAGGTCTATATTTACAGCTTGAGATTTTCAGGTTGCTTAAACATTCTTTTTGCTCGCTCAAGTTTGAAGGATGACCCGAGCGAGAGGAAATTACGATCGAGGATTTACATATCCGGGAGCATAGTGCGAATTCACTCAGGACACCTCGCAATTGCTCACTTTTAGCTCAGCGAGTTTGGGAAACAATAAACTGGGAGACAGTGCATCTGCTCTGTTCGCAAGGCGTTCCAGCGATAGACGCAACAATTCTCAGGAAGAGAGAAAGAGAGAGACAGAGAGATACGTCATCACTACGACAAGCGTTTATCAGATCATGGCGCTTTGGATTTCGCCTTTATTTCGGTATTCTAAATCATGTCGCATTCTCAAAAGATTGCCGCATTCCGTCGAAATACCGCTGCTATTTGAGACTCAGCCTCACGTAAATAAAAGCATATGAATTAATTTAGAATTAAATTAAAAAATCATTTTAAGAATTCCCCAGACTACTAAGAGCCCAAATATATTATCTCAGAGAAGAAAATCTTCGCAGTTTTTTTCCGTAACGCTTCATCTTACGTATTATGTTAAAGTAGTTGATCCGTTAAACCATTTTTTTAGGAATTCTTTTAATTTTAATTTTATAATGTGAATTTTTTTTCAATTTTATCTGCGTCCTGGTGGAAATACTATATGCACGTCTATGTAAAGTTAGAAAACGATTGACCAGAAACTTAGATATTCGCAAGAGAAGGTGGACACTTTTTATACGTGTTTCTTGAGATTAATGTCCTATTTTTAATTTCTATTTTTAATCCCTTCTAAACCACATTTAGAACTTTAATAAAAAATACTCTGATATTAAGAGCTAATATAGAAATATTATACAAAAATTTCAGATTTATTGACCATTTTATTTTGAAAATATAGCCATATGAAATTTATAATTTACAGTAACACCTGTGATATATGTACATATATACACATATTTAAATATTCATATACCATATTCCTATTATGTGTGCACTTTTATAAGCTCAACTGACCTATAAATAAAGCATCAATAAGAAGAAAGCAAATAATATTTCCGTGTTTATAGTATTGTGCATATATTTGTTTTAATTTCGCTGCAAAATAATATTCATTACTCAGTCACTTAAATCAAATTCATAGGAATGTTTTTCTTTCAGTAAATAATAAATTTATGAAGGGGCTCCTTGATACATTGAAAACCCGGCACTCTACGGATCAACTACCTTAAAAATCGAGCTGAGGGGTCAAGTTGCGATTTTCAAATTGAGGATGGCCGCGAGTGCACCGTACATTGGCCGCACGAGGTACCCGAGTACGAAGTGTATTTCAAAGCGACATCATCCCCGTCGATCGCGATCTCTCCGCAGTTGTCCCGTCCGTATGCGCACCGTCGACGCGACGAGCCACCCTCGTCGCGCAGGATGTATCACAATACTGATTCGGTTTACTTCACTTCCTGCCGACGACCTGCCGACGAAGCCCGTTCATTCAGCGCAGGTCCGAGAAGCGGAGCCGTAGGTGTGCTGAGGCTCGAATTAGCCGGTGGTCTTTTGGTATTTTCGCGCGACGGATCGACCCAAGTTCGACCCAAGTCCACTCGCTGTTTTCGTCGGTGCTGAAACGAAGACGAAGAAGCGAAGGAAAAAACGAGCGAGATTAGTGAGCCTCCTATCTCTCTCTCTCTCTCTTTCTCTCTCTCTCTCTCTCTCTCTCTCTCTCTCGCTGTCACGCGCGAATCTTAACGTTAAAATATATATCAGCGAGGATCGCGTTCAAAGTACCAAATCCGTCTGACATCATGTGTCAGACATGCGCTACACAGAAGCACGGAACTAAACTTCGGCCCCGAAGCGCAAAGTGCATCGGGGGAACACGTAAAGATATCGTATTAATGAGACTGCTTTTAATTATCGGCTTCTTCTAATTATCTGTCTCGGCGAAGTCATGTTCGTTTCGTCGTAGCTCAATTTTTTGGGATCGAGCGATATGAAAAAATCCCTCTCCTCCCAACCCCCTTCTCATCCGAGAAGTTTCTACGTTGCAGACAAGCGTATAAAGAATCCTTCAAAAATAATGAGCTATCTTTCACGTTATTTTAACTATTATTCGAAACATCGGCCAATCTCATTGAAATAATAATAACGGTAAACAGTTTTCCTCAAAGGCGACGAGAGTGCGTCTAATGCAACGGGTAATCCCAGAAACCGAGCATACGACGCAGAAAGTATTTCATCCCGATGAGGAGTAGAGATTTCTGTGTGTATGTCAAAAGAAAATGATTCCCTTCGACGGACGCCGACGATTGTATCCCTTATCTGGATTCTCATTATTTTCGCGTGATATCGCGCGCGGACGAGCGCACGAATCGGCGCTGCGACGCTAAACCGTCTCGAATTCGGTCAAACGGACGTTTGCGCAATTATTTCGCGGCAAGAAAAAAAAAGAAAGAAAGAAAGGAAAGGCGAACGTCTGTCAGACGTTTCTGCAACCTTGACGCTTAGATTAGATTAGAATTGTTAGCTTCGTTTATACGTTGGATCGGTTAATCGGAATCGGGCGTCTCTTGTGAAAATAAGTCGGAGCTGTAAACAGAGCTGTTTGTTGCTCCGTACAACAACATGACGCATGATGTAACATCATGTGGTGCTACCGAAGGGGTTGTCTCGATATACGATTCAATTAAAAGAATTATCTCTCCCTTGCACGCGCGCACGTATCGACGTATCGATAGACCGCAATTTGTCGAGCAATGAAACCTGATTAATGTTCTGCGTGCTTAGAAAAATTGTCAGGTCTATCCGTCGTCGCGTGCGGATAAGTCGTTCGGAGTCGAAACGGCGAGGAATCCTCGTCTTCAAATCTATACGTGGAAAAAAAGTAGCTCCCACAAGTAAAAATTAGCCGTTCGTATGATAAGAAACTGAAATTTAGTTAATTCAGTTAGTTAATTCTTCTTGTCCCTGTACCTGATTTTTAGCTCTCACAGCTAAAAATTCGTTCCCATAAGTAAAGATCAGCTGTCCATATAGCATAATTGAAATTTAGTTAATTTAGCTTGTTCTTTTTGGTCCTGTACTTAATTTTTAGTTCCCACAGGTAAAAATTAGGTCTAGTAACTGAATTTCAGTTGTATTATTTGGACAGCTAATTCATTTTTTCAATGTGGAACCAGGATCTTTTAAATGCGCGTTCGCGTGTGATAATTCCCGCCGTGGTTTACTGGCTTAGACAACGTCAATATGACAAAACGTCGATGTGCCAACGATGTCTTCGACGGTTCACTCCTAACAAGGACGATGTTAGATAAGTGTCCTTACAACGTAAGAGTCGTATAATTTATGCTAGACTTTTCTTTCTCTCTTTTTTCTCTCTCTATCTTACTGTAATTGTGTTTCCTCATAGATTAGCATTAATCTCGGCTAAACGCAAAAGTCTAACACGCTCACTCTTTTCATTTCTCTTATATTTAGTTACTGTTTTCGCTTCTCAAGTGCAGGCACATTAAAGCACAAACACTATTATCTATCTCTTTCGGCTTCCTTGTGTTTCAGATAAGCAGAAAAGAAGCAACGCATCGTAGTTTTTATTTCTAATAGAAAAATGAAGTGGAAAAATTTAGATTCCACTCTCTATTCTATATAAAACTCCTACCCGGCGTAATCTCGTGCTCCAATATTCAAGATATATTGAGTTTGAACACCTCCACCTTCGAATTCTCATTTTCTGGTTAACTTGTGCTTTAAGCTTAACCCGATAATAACGTAGAAATCATGTTTTCCTATTCACAGTTAATTTATTAAACTTTAAAAGTTACCACTCTACATCGGTTTAACAACTGACCGTGAATAGAAGAACACGATTGTTTGCATTATCACCAGACTGAAGCCTGCTGCACAAATTAACCAGGAAATGAAAAACAGGGGCTTCGATATCTCCGAAATTCTGAAGTTCGATAATCGCGAGAAGTAAATGGATATCGCGATATCGGTGAGCGGAATGCCGGGGGAGTATTTCAGCCAGCGTGAAGGAGATGCTTTACCGTTCCTCGACGCTTGTTCCGCGACCACCGGTCCTCCGCATGCGTTTCTCAATCCGCTTTTCCTCGAGCCGCGGAGTCGTTGGCATGTGACGGCTCGACGAGAGGTCGAGAGGGTCTGGTATCGTGGCGAGGCACAAAAAAGGCGGCCGCGAGTGTATCAGTCACCTTCAGTCACGACGAAAGGCTGCCGGGAGTTTCGCGAGTGGTCGCGAAGGACTCGCGAGTCCGCAAAGGGCGCGTTCTGCGAGAGAGAGAGAGAGAGAGAGAAGGAGAAACGATCGACGCGGCGAACGTAATTAAGCGTCGCCGATGATCGACGAGAGACTGCGGATTCCGCGGAAAGCTCGCGATTTACCCGCCGACGCGGAGGCGCTTAGGCCAGCGTCAAGGGTCAAGTGTCAAGTCGTCGCTGATAAGGATTATAACGTGTCCTCTTCGTCGCCGCTGCTGCCCGCCGCAGCCGGCGTGTAAGCAGCGTATGATGATGATACGCGACAGAAGCTGACTCGGGATCAACGTGCGTGGACCGCACCCGGACACGACGGCAACTCCGTGACATTTATCCGCGAACGCCGACCCGCAGGTTCTCGGATCCGCGAGTGTCCGACGTGCGGACGGTGCACGTCCGAGGCAGCCACGGACTCCCCAGTAAGCAAGAAATCATTAACATAGTATTGTTTTCAAATATGTAGTCTTAGGCTCGGTTTTTCCATTTCCGGTTAATTCGTTGTGGCTTAAACTTAACTCGGTGACTCAACGTGAAAATTATGTTTCTCTATTCATGGTTAATTGTTAAATTCCAAAGTTACCACCAATAAAACCGGTTTAGTTTAATGATTAACCGTGAATAGAAAAAAGCAATTTTTTTTTGTATTTTGTAGTATTATCGTCAGTTTAAGCTACAAGTTAACAAGGAAATGGAAAACCAGGCTTTAATGTTGTATGCAATGTCATTATTAACAATATTTGACTCAAATATTAAAAATAATATTTCGACATTATGGTTTTAATATTTAGGAATATTATATTATCAAGTAACAATTTGAAAACATTTATAAAATATCATGTCAAGATGTTTATAACATCCACATAAAATCAATGTTTCAAGAGATTGTTTTAATGAATTCAGCGATTGCCCATCGAATTATCGAAATTATAAAAATATTTCACCGTTTTTAATTATAAATTTAGGACCACAAGGAGCACAGCACATAATTATAACACCAATAAAATTATAGTACCATAAAATAAATTTAATTTAAATTAAATTTAATTTAAATTAAATTTAATTTAAATTTTGTTAGACTCTTTTCTACATAGCCAGTATTATTTTATAGAGTCTCTCTTAGTATAATATATTTACAAGAAATAGTTTATAAAATAAAAATACTTCATAAAATAATAGTGACTCGAATTCACTCACGCATACAGCTGTACTGTGTATTTACGAGATGCCTTGTCGGGATATAATCGAATCTGAAGGGAGAACGTCACGTCTTGTGAGACATGCATTTATTGAAGATTCACTTTTCTCGGAGCAATCTTGATCTGAAATTAATTCGTCATCGCGTTACCACATAATAAGCCCATGTTTACATGCCACATAACGTGAAACGGAGTCACAGGCTCAAGTGGCGGAATTAAACGGGGTGAGTGACAGTCGCGAGCGACAAGGCACAGTTAATCGTAATCTTCGGCGAGATACGGCACGCGGATGTTGTTACAAGTTTGCAATAACACGCGAGGACCGTGTTTTCCCGCGAAAATAAACAAAATAATATATCATGATTGACGACAATATTATCCCGAGACATTGCAAATTTGTAAAAATCCTGTTTTTCACGTTACACCCTATAAATCTCCACCCTGAGATTATTATTATCTCGAGCCTCCTCGTGTGTACGCACTTCGCTTGCTTGGCTCTAATCGGTTTTCTGGCTTGCATTTCATATCGCACTAGTCATATTTTTTTGCGTTTCAAACATGTTCGTTTTGTCGATAATAATAAACTGTCATTGTTTTCATCTGCCAAATCTCAATAGTGCGACACGTGATCGTGAATGCAAACACTCGACACTTATCAAGTATTAGCACGAAGCGAGCGTTGTGAGTGCACATTATCGCGACCAATTTATGACCTCACGGTCCACTTGTAGTTGCGTGCGTATAAACGCCGTGATCAGCATTACTAATGATTTTGCGCGCATCGTCGACTCTGGATTTTTCTCGACAGCGGTTAAAAGTTTTACACGTTATCGCACAATTCGGTCTTTTTTTATAGAGATGGAAAATCGCAATGTAAAGTCCAGAATTCGCGTAATTAATTATATCGCTGGGAAGTGCGATAAGAAATGCTTATTTGAGTTTTCCTATTTGAGCTTCAACGTAATCTTATGTATTAAGCTCATCCTATGAGCATTGATTAGTTTTCAAACTTCTCACTTTTCTCGGTTATGAAAAATACGCGAAAAATGCAGTGGACCGTAACTTTGAAAAAAAAATAATGATAACGAGGTAGATCGAAAAGCATTTTACCAAATTCTTAGTTTTAAAATATATTTACAAATATAGAGTTTAATTAATTTTTACAGTGTTACATGAATATAAATTGAAAAGTCTTGAAAAGAAATAGTATTGACACCACTTGAAAACATGTACCTTCCCCTTTAATTTGCGTAAATAACCAGCTGATTACGGCCCGATCTTTTTCCACCGAGTTATTCAGTGTTGAAGCAAAACTGACAGTTCGACTTTAATCGTTCAAAATAGGCGAACAAATCGGTGTACGACATTCACTGAACAGTGAATAAAAAGGTTCAAGTCCCCTCCTTAAAATGTGTTAGTCAAATTTTTGTAAAATATAAATCTTTGTGAAGAAAAAAATTGAAAGATGAAGATGAAAATTGAAGAATCGCCATTTCCTACTTAACTCAATATATCTTAACAATAAACAATAGTAATCTTATGAATTAAATATGCTTTAGAAGCAAAGATTTCAAGCTTTAGAATACTTTCGGAGCCATTTTGCTGTCATAATTTTTGCCCAAGTTACAATCTGTGGAATTTCGCCTGTTTCATTATATGAAAAAAGTGCGGTTGATCATCCATTGAGTCATGCTACTTGAGAAATACTTCAATTCCTCTTGAAGCAGCGAATCCTGTTAAATTGCACTATGACTTCAATTTTTGCACTATGACTTCAATAGCTGTATTCGGTTTTTCAAATCGGAGAAATGAAGAATTGTTCGTAAGATTATCTTACGATATCTAGCTAATGAAATGACTTTCTTGGAGCAATACTGATGTCTCCGATTTGCAAAACCGAATGCAGCTAGTGGCAGCTCATAGCAGAAACTTTGGAACTGAAAATTGATTGAGGCAGAAATAACATGTCTAATAATTACGTAGACCCCTAATTTGACCTTGCAAATAACGGATCTGAATCAAAAGTACGCATGACCCGCTACGCTTGCGGGAAAATAATGAATTAATTTTTCCCTTATTTCTATTACAACCGACTATAAATTGCACTATAATACAATACAGGATGTTTAAATAAAAAAATTATCGAACACCCTGTATACACACATAACACTAAAAATTAATTTTACTTTATATATATAAATACATTTGAAAATTAAAAACTTCGCGCTGTCAAATAATTCTTGACTCTGTTATCATTATTTCTATCGAATTTAGAGCTCATTGAGTTTCGTATGCTTTCTAAAATTTATCAGACGCACAACATCATGTTTTATACTGTACAAAAGGAAACTATACATAGATCACGGATACGCTGATAATTATTCATTTGCCTGCTCCTCCGCCGAGGACTTTATTTTACCGAACAACGAATTGTACAGCTCGTTTTTCGCAGAATCCGTCCACGTGTCGTACACTGCAATGGGCGTCATGAAATTCACCAGCTTATCGTGAACGTTGTATCGCACCCTTCGACCCTTCGTCGCGTGAGTGTCGATCCTCCTCTTCATCTTGTTGCGCATGTTTTGCAACTGGATCCACTGTTTGCTGAGCTGTATCGGATCCGTCACATCCGCCGATTTGTACGCGATCAGATCCCGCAGCAGTTGATGGTAGAAATCGTCGTCGTCGTAAATCTCCGGATCGTATTCTTGAGTCCTCCTCCTACCGTCGTTGTCATCGAGCGGCAACGATTTCCCGACGATGCCGTATTCGGAACGTTTTAACCGAGTTCTACTCCGCAATTTACCTATATCGCTCATAGCGAATCCCACTTGCTTCAGTGTGGTCTGACCCGCACTCTTACTCATCGTGGTGATCCGCGTCTTCTCGTTCCATTTTTTGATAACAGAGTCCCTGTACTCCGTGTAGGAGCTGTTATCTTCGCGCAAGACATGCTCGTAATTTTTATTCTTGAGTCGTTTCCTAGGCGTCGGTCCTTCGACCGGTTTTGTTTCTTCGTTAGCGGACGATCCCTCCCCATTATCTGCTTCGTCCTCAGTGTCGGAAGATATCTCTTCGTCCATTGGGTCGTCGACTCTTCCATCCTTGTCGTCCTCATCTTCGCCAGCTTTTCTCTTCTTAGAATTTGTGTGTAGATTGTTTGTTTCAGGATATTGCTTCAGCAAAAGTTCCTTCAGTCGCAACATATTATCCAAGAGCAACGTCAATTTGTTCTTAGTTTCGTCGATCTCTTTCGCAAAGCTCGCGTCTGATCTGAGTTCCTTGTGCGTGTCGTACTGTGGCATTTGATTGCTGACTACAACACATTTCTGTAACTTTATCCGCACCTCCAATAAATTTTCCCAGAGCCTTAATTGATTCCTAACACAGTTTCCCTTCTCCATCTCTACCCTGGCATTTGTTTCAGACATGGTCTTAATGGTAGAATCTCTCTTTTTATAAAGAGGATTGTTTAAATCCACATCGTAATCTTCCTCAGACTCCTCACTTTCAGCACCTTCAGATCCTTCCTGAGAATCTGTTCCTTTGTCCTGTGATTCATCGCTGCTTTCTTCCAATGTACCATCCATCTCCTCTTTCTCCATGGCTTCTTCAGAACCTTTACTTTCCATGTCTTTGCTTATATCCTCTTCGTCTTCTTCATCCTCTTCTTCATCATCTTCATCATCTTCACTGTACATATCTTTTCTGGAGATCTTTTTACCAGCATACCTACGTTAACAGTTAATCATATCTTAATAACATGGGCAGATTATGTTACATAATAGTAAAAAATTTATATTTTACACGCGTTTCTAAATACAAAAGGCAAATAGTCTCACCTCTTGTCCACCTTATCCAGTGTGTCGATGTTTTGCCTGCGAATTTTCGATTGCCGGAATTCATTGTCCGAAATATCGTCGTCATCGTGATATTCTACTACTTTTGCCTTTGTCTCCTCCGGTTCTTCGTCCGAGTCAAAATGCACCGGCTTGCTTGTTATTAGCGCATTTATCTTGTCGGCTAAGCTTTTTTTTTGCATTTTCATTGCTATTTTCTTCGATTCATCAGACGATTACTCAACACGTGCACTGATAAACATAACCTGAACGTATCTGGCTTACGAATGTGTCGAAAAAAATGAGAAAGTAACGTCGAGATTTGATGTTTTCGTGCGAAAAGCGCCTCTACATTCACAAAACATGAACTACGATGGCGATGTCTGCAAATTTTACTTTACCTACCCGACACACGGAAAGTGGATGATGTGTCTTACACGTATTTCTTCAGAGGGCGCGTCGGGAAAGGCGTTCCAAGAAAATCCTCGCGATATGGCTGCTCCATTCTGTTTACAGATTTTGATTTACTGAAGTTTCGCTTCCCTGAAATGGTGAGTATTATCTCACTTATCTTGATTAATTATTATTTGTTGTCACCTATTTCCTTCTTTGAATTCCTTTTTCAGTATTCTTTAACTCATAAAATAGATAACGCACACGAGGACAGTATATGGACCTGTGCGTGGGCTTGTCCAAAGAGAAAGAAGAGTCACGATCCTGATAATGAGGATTCACGGTAACAAAAAAAAGTTGCTTCTCTTTGAATTGGGAAGAAATTAAATTTGAATATGAATTAAAAGTCTTGATTTATTCTGAATACTTCGGTTTGATTTCAGTGATTCCATGCGATCCAACGAAGATGAAACCGTGGAATATCTCGTGACAGGTTCTGTGGATGATTCTGTTAAGGTATGGGTGCCGCAGGATGGCACTTTGAAGATGAAACATAAATTAACTGGACATTCCTTGGGGGTGGTATCCATAGCTGTCAGTTCAGATGGATTGAGTAAGTAAGACCAAAAGCGATGGTTCCTACTGAAAGTAATTTTCACATCTACTTCGTATCGTTGTAAATTTATAGAATGTGCATCTAGTTCACTCGACTCAAGCTTAAGATTATGGGACTTGCAGTCTGGCGACAAGTTATCGAACATTGAAGTCGGTCCGGTGGACATTTGGACTATGGTCTTTTCTCCGGATGATAAATTTGTCGTGTCTGGTAGCCATGCTGGCAAGATACATTTATACGGCGTCGAGAGCGGCAAACAGGAGCAAACCCTGGACACAAGAGGTGGAAAGTTTACCTTGAGCGTTGCTTATGTAGGTGAATTTGAAAAAAGCTCGAAGGCATTTCTCACACAGCTTGTAAACAAATGAATGTTTTAGAGTCCTGATGGTAAATACATCGCGAGTGGTGCGATCGATGGAATTATTAATATCTTTGATGTCACCTATGGGAAAGTCCTGCGTACGCTGGAAGGTAGTCCGAGTATATATGTTCAATATGAGAGTATCGCCAAGATGTGGATGTTCTACTTTCAAGTTGTATCATTTAGGTCATGCGATGCCTATCAGATCTCTGTGCTTTTCACCAGACTCTCAATTACTGCTAACAGCATCCGATGACGGTCATATGAAGCTGTATGATGTGTGAGTGGACAAACGAAAGTTCGTTACAAATCGTTACAGGAGGAAATAGAAATCTTTCTCTCGATCAGTATCATCAGAAACAACGAAATATGAATGTTTGAAATTTATCTTTTATTTATAGCAAGGATGCAAACCTAGCAGGAACAATGTCGGGGCATGCCTCTTGGGTACTCGGCGTGGCTTTTTCACGAGATGGGCAACAATTTGCGTCAAGTAGTTCCGACCACACAGTCAAAGTCTGGGAATTGGCGCAAAGACAGTGTCTGCATACATTTAGGGAACATAACGACCAGGTATACTACTCTTAAGCTAATTGTTCTTAGCCTCGAGATGAGACGTTTATGTTCAAGTTTTAACCGATGAAATTCTTTCGCGAAAGGTATGGGCAGTAAAGTATAACCCACAGAGGAACAACGTAATCGCGTCGGTGTCCGAAGATAAATCCATAAATTTGTATGAATGTCCATTGTACGATAAATAAATACATTGCAATGTGAGCGTATGTGTGTGTACAAAAGTAAGGCGAATAAATATTTTGTATCTACTATACCGTTTATTCTGTTCAGCAGTTGCAAGTATATACCGACATACTCGATTCGATAGTTTCAAGTAAAAATAAGGGGGTATTCTCAACTATAAATTTTATTGTACTGTAAGTATAATAACGTACGAACTATAAAAAAAGAGATATCTGGCGAGAATTTAAAACACGGGATCAATAACGAAAGTTATTCTTAAAATCTAGAGTAGAGAGTATGATAGAAATGACGATACGTAGGAAAAGGGGAAGGGGGAAAAGAATTTGAGTTTACAAAAATAGTCGTGGTGTACAGACCAAATTCTGTTTCTCGAGGAACAACGCAAGGGACACCCTGATATCGTGGTTCCAAGTTGACAGAGTTAAATCTAATTAACTCGAACTGGAACAGGGTAAAACTACTTATGTCGAGAAACTTTCGAGCTAAATTAAAACGTAATAAATTCTGCTCCCCATGCCGAGCGTTTCTCCTTCCTCTGTGAGAGAACTCGATAACGGCTCGATTCCCACAGAAGGAAAATACGGGGAGGCCAAGTTGAAACGGAAAATAAGGTGGAGGAAAGTCGGTGCGCGTGATCGCGTGATCAACTTTCTAACAGAGGAGAAAATAACATAAATTAAACAAATACGAGTGCATCGTTTGGGCTTCAGCATCTCCGTGTGAATCAATCTCATTGATCTGTACACCTCTTTGAAATGACACGTTCATCTCCGAGAGGGGAAGGAAGAGAAAGAGCAACAGACCCGACGGGTCATCGCTCACAAAACGAAATTAATCCTTCGCACGCGCGCGCGCGCGCGCGCGCGCGTGTGTGTGTGTGTGTGTGTGTGTGTGTGTGTGACGAAAAGTAGAGGGTACGTCGCTCTGTAGACTAGAGAAACTTAAAGTAATGCTTTTATAAAATTTGTTTCGTCACTTCGTAATAATGCCGTGTTTCAGCGAACTACTTAGACCGCTCTATACTCACAGTCGAGAATACAAACGGTATTACTACCTCGAGTTTTACGATTATAACTTTCACGACGTCGACGCCGAGGATGCCCGAGCTTCTTCCACAGATCTTCATCGCCTTACTTATCAGTCTTCGAAAAAGTAATATTGGATTCTTTGTATCCGCAATTTCAGAGGGGTGAGGGAGGGAAAGTAGGGGGGTAGGAAGGGCTATCGAATCGATGGTCGATACGATGGAAATAGAATATATATGATCGCCGCCACGTCCTTTCCCCGATCTTCTTTTTCTCCTTCTTTCTTCTCTCCTCTTTTCTCTCTTTCCTTCCTCTCCGAATACGAAGATGTTACAGCGATGTTTATCATCAGCGCGATGTATATATGTGTGTGTGTGTGTGTGTGTGTGTGTATTACACATCCGTACATAGGTTTTTTAAAACACGTACTACTAAATTCTTTCTACATTCCTCACTCACGGTCCTCGAGGGGAGGACCACCTTATATATATACAAAATTGAATAAATAACCGATCAGAATCATCGCTACGCCGCTACTTACGGACCTCCGACACTTATGCTTTCTCCGTTTCATTGTATCGGTATTACCCTATATCATGTATATATACAACAGACAAAATGGACAAGGAATGGTCTTGAGAGGCGATTTCACTCGCTGGTACCTCGCACGGTTTTTCTCTCCTCTTACCGAAGTTATCGAAGAAGTTGGTGTCGCGATGCGTACACGATATCATGGAGGTTATATGTACGTACACTCTGCGTCATGTATGCCTTATCGTTACCTGAATCGGAAGTCACATAGTTTCAGGTTTAAACATGTATGCGTATAAGGTCGAAAATCGCGTAAGCATCTCTAATTATAATGGTTGGGTTATAATGACTCTAATTATAATGATTCGACCTTATATGCATACGTGTAAGGCTAAGAATCGTGCAATTTTCGACTGGGAAAATGTGGTGAGGAATGCGTGACGCAGGTGCATCATGTCTGGCAATCCTTTATATTTCGAATAAAATGTCGAGAGACAACAGCACGCGCGCTTCGACGCGTACCGTACAACGAGACAGAAGAGAGAAACGATTAAATTACCTACCTGCGTATCACATGTGACGAATGTATGTATATGTGTGTGTTGAGCGTATATAAGCGGTATTCATAGTCAGATCTTATATTTAATCCTCGAACGGCAAGATGGGTTTTCAATGTATCCAGGGAAATGGGGTTGAATCTGACCCTATGCTCTCTTTTGCTTATTTTTCATTTAATCAATATACAAAATGGGTAAAAGAAGTAAATAATAACACGAGACATTCCTCAAAGAGAAAAATAGCGCGTGCACGTGCAAGATAAACGAGCATGTGGAGTCGCATCCGACCTCAACCTTACCGTTAGAGAATCAAGATCGTCTCAAGTTCATCTTTAGATGCTATACAGCTCACTTCATGGGCTGTGAAGCATCGGAAGATGAACTTAAGACGATCTTAAATATAAGATCCTAGACGGAGAAAGATTAATATTAATTCAAGACTTATATATCCTTCATGTATAAATGAAAATATATTATGTTATATGAAGATAAAACTTGCTTACACGAAGAAATTCCACATAGTTCCATCGAAAATATCGTATTCAAATTATTCAAGAATAACTTTTATTAATCGAGGAGAAAAAAGATTGAATGGAAAGAACATCTTCAAACTGATATAATTCTTAGTTTAAAGATGTCTGCTCAATTCATGAAAATTATTCTTGCATAATTTGAACACGATATTTCTACCAGAACTAATATATAGAATTTTTTCGTGTAAGCAAGTTTTATCTTCATACAACATATATATATATATTCTCGTTTGTATATGAGAATACGAGTTTCGAACTGATACTAATTCCCTTCCGTGTACGAATACCGTGTCTGTCTGTCCGTGCGTATGTACCCGTGTGGTGTGTCTATGGGCGAACATATATAGCAAGCGAATGTACAATGACTAGCCTGGGAACGAAGAGGAGGCGCTATTAACGGAACTTATTTTCGTCAACAACTCGTCTTCCTTCCTACACCGTCGTGACCCGGGCGGAGCCGGTGACTATGTCCGCGCGGCAATCCGACGCCTCGAATTTGCCCTGGCTCTCGTCCGGGCCCGCTCTAGCTCTAATCTGCGTCTGCGATGGAATGTCTGGCTTCGGATTGTAATTGAAGGGCGGCACGATCGCCGAGGCTGGCACTCGCACGGCCCCGTTGTTCTCCGCGGCCGGGTCCACCCGGATGAACGAGCCGAGCCTCGATATCCTCTTGCTCGGATCCGTCGCGTCGGCCGCGAATTCCGCAGCACTCTGCTGCTTCCTAAGGGTCACCAGGGCGTCACCCAGCTGCGTGGTCTCCTTCTTGTACGACTCGGACGACGACTTGACTGGGATCTTGCAGGGCGCTTCGCTCGCGTTCATGCCGGTCAAGTCGCAGGAGTTCCTGTACTTGACGCCGCCGGGCGGCTGCGAGCCCAACACCGGCGGCCGCTTGGACTTGGACTTGTACGGCGAGGTCCCGCCGCCGTTGTCCTCCTGCGAGATCCCCTCAAATGTGGAGCTGCGGAACAGCCGGAACGGCTGGTTGTTGCCGACCGCCGAGCCGTCGACTTCGGTCGCGCTGTTGGCCGGTCTGATCCATTGCCTAGTGTCCGGCTTCTCGAGGCGCTGCTTGTTCTTGCTTTCCTCGACCTTCTTCCAGAGCCCGGCGATCTTGCTGGTCGCCTCCTTCGCCAGCTTCGCGCGACTCTGCACGCCCGCCGACGCGCTCGACACAATGCTGGAGTTGCTGTTGGACCGTTGCCCGAGCGGGCCCACCTTGCGCTTTCCCCCGTTGTCATTCGCCGTCGCGTTGTTTGACAACGCTTTCGCGCCCGACTTAGGGCCAGAGGGCATCTTCTTCGCCGGCACCGGCAACCCCTTCGAAGACTGCACCTTCTCGACGCTGCTGGCCTTGGTAATCTTCGGCTGGTACGCCTGGTGCGCCTTCACTGAGATCTTGGACTTGCCCGCCGCCGGATGGACTTTTGACGAAGCAGCGCTCCTGACCGGCTTCGCGATTTTCGTCTTCACGGGCGAGGCGGACGCGGAGTGCACCGTCGGCGCGTTCTCCACCTCCGGCTCGTCCTTCGTGAAGGTCCCCTGGCGTTCCAACGGTTTGATCGGCGCCTCCGACAGCTTGCCCTCGCTCGGGAAGTTGGACGAGCACGTTGGAGGCGTGCTGTGGCGCTTGGCGGACTTGGTGAAAGTCAGGGAGGATCCCTTCTGCGGCACCGACGCTCTCTTCGACATGGCCGCTGCGTTGCGCGTCCGTTTCTCCACGTCGTGCACAGTCTGCTTCGGGGAGTCTTTCGTGGCGACGGCCGTGCTGTTGCTCTGCCTCAAAGTGGTGGCTCGGGTGGCTCTGACGATGGGCGAGGTGTTGCTGCGGCCGATAGGTATGCCGCTGACCGGGATCGCCTGCTTCAACGGCGACGACTGCGGCGTCGGCTTCCGCGTGATCGGGTTCGAGTACAAGGCCTTCCGTCGCCCTCGGATGGCCTTCGGGCTGCCCGGCTCGGACTTGTCCGTCGCGTTGGAGTCCACGCTCGGGTCCCTCGCCGGCATACCCGGCTTGACGATCCGCGGCCTCTTCGTCTCCCTCGGCTCGCGCTCCTCGTCACCGTAGTTGGACTCCTCATCGCTATCCGACTCGGCCGGGTAGTCCTCCTGGAGGACCTCCGCATTCTCGCACTGCATCTCCTCGTCGTCGGCCTGTTGACCGTCCATCAGTTTCTTCGACAACCCGTTCACGAAGCGCATCCTCAGGTTCTGCTCCGACTCGTTCGCCGCCAACGTCTCGCAGCGCAGACTCGACTCCGCGACTACGGAGTGGTTGGCCCTGCCGTTCAGGGTGTTCAGCATACTCTGCGGGTCCGCCTGTGGGACGGACTCCATCTCCTTGAACACCGCCTCCGAGTCGTTCAACGTCCTCGTACGATACCGCTCTTTGCTCTCCTGCGAGTCCCCGCGCTTCTTCCGGCACACCGGCAGCTTCGTGAGCGTGGGGATAGCCGACTTGGTGGGAGACACGGCCTCCTGTTTCTCAGCGGGATCCTGGGCGGCTTGCTGCGGCGCTTCCTCTTTGTTAAACTGTGTCACGAGGTCCGGGAAAGGATTCTCCAGCACCTGCGTCTGGAACCTCGCCCTGTCCTCTTGTCTACGTTGTTTGGGCGTCAGCTTCGAGAAAGGGGAGCGAGATCCACGCGGGATCTTGTCGCCGGCGCCCTCCTGTTTCCTGCGCTGCTCCTCCTCCTTCTTCACGATCTCCGCGGCGATGGTGTAGGTACGATACCTCTCCTTCGTCAGGCTGCGCCTCTGCTTCGGCGTCAAGTGGCTCTTGTACAGCCGCTTCTTCGGCGTCGACTCGGCCGAGCTGCTGACGCAGTACTCGGAGGAGATGGGCGTGGCGCCCTCGTCGGTGTCGTTCTCCGCCTCGTCGATCACCTCAGCGACGATCGAGTGTACCGCCACCTCGTCGGTGTGCAGCTCCGTGTCGATGCAGAGAGTGTCGCTGCAGAGGGTGTCGGTGGTCGCCTCGACCGTGGACTCGTCCATCTCGCTCACCTCGTTGAACAGAGACGGTGGGTTGATGTTCTCCAGGCACTCGCTCAGGCTGTTGCTCGCGCTGCTCGGCATGCCCTCGCCGGTGTAGCGCATGCACGTGATGGAGAGTACGTTCGCCACCGGTTTGAGCATCTCGAACACTACCGGGTCGGTCAGACTGTGCGAGTCCTGTTCGCGCGAGTCCGCGATTTCCGACGTGATGCTGGCCACGCTCAGCATACTGTTCTCCATGTCGCCGACGTCCGGCAACTCGTCCATCATCGACGGCGGCTTGACGTTCTCTAGGTGCGAGCTGGTGCACTCGTTCAGCAGATTCTCCAGGCTGGTAGTGTGCTGGCCGCCTTGGCCGAGCGCCCGCTTCGCCACTACACCGAGCGGCAGGGACTTCTTCCGCATGTTTCGCGGGTCGGAGGAACATCGCGCCGGCGGCAGCGACGTGGAGTAACAGCGGTCCCGGTTACCGACGAATGCCTCGCTGGTGTCGACCGAGCCGGCGTAGCTCGCGGTCAACGACAACAGACTGCCCATCGAGGACGGTGGTTTGATCGCCTCAAGGTCGATCGACGTGAGACTCGTCGTCTCCAGGTCGTTCTGGTTGTTCACCTCGGCGTCCACCGCTTCCGCCAGCTTGATCGCCTCCCGCTGGATAATCTTCGACTCCGTCATGCTCGTCTGCTCGCTGTTCTCCACCTGCGTGGTCTCCGACACGTTGGTGCGCTGGTCCTCCGGCGCGTCGCTGTTGAACGAGGCGGCTAACGGCGCGCTCATGCTGATGCTGGGGAAGGACACGTCGTTCGGCGAGTCCTCGTTCCACGTGTCGCTCTGCGTCAGGCTCTGCTTCATCGTGTTGAAGGAGTCCCGCTCGCGCATCGCCTCCGTCTGCTGCACCAGGGTCGCCGTCAGCCGGTCCAGCGATGCGATCATCGCGTCCGGGTCCCTCTGCCGCCTGTACGTCTCCTCCTTCATGTGCTTGTCCGCGCTGTCACGGTGCAGGATGTCCGAAGTCCTCACGATCTCGAAGCTCGCCGCCTCTTGCTTGCAACTCACGTTCCCGTCGGCCTCGCAGATCTCATCTGGCACCACGTTGCCCGTCTTCATGAAGTCGAGCTGCTTGCTGTACGAGTCGAGTGGCGGCTCCGCGTAGTCGACGTCCCTCTCGCGGATGGCGATGTTACTTTCGGACTTGACGCCCGGCTGAATGCACAGTTCCAGCAGGGCGTGTTCGGACTGCTCGACGGAATCGATCGACTCGCTACTCTCGGAATCCTTCGTGAACGACTGCTTCATCGACGGATCATCCTCGGCGATTCGCTCGTCGGCTGTCGCTTCGCTCGCTCGCACGAGGGATCCCTTCTGACTTGCGCCGCTGTTCACAGGGTTATCGGACGCTGCAGTATTTAACGCTCCACCGCGCAATGAGATGTTACCGTCTTCGTCTGCTGTGTCCGAGGTGTTATTCGATTCTCCAGCGTGACGCGTGTACTCGTTACTCGCGTTCGTCGTTGTCATCTGAAAGTACGGCGCGCATACTCTCAAATTTATTCATATACTTATTTGTTAGACGAGGAAAACCCCCCTTTTTTTCAATAGATAAGGGACGTATTGCAAGTAAACCCGCAAACATATATTTACATGTACGGAGATACATTTTAAGTGTAAGCTAAGATAAAACACATAGCCCAAACCTGCAGAAGCAGGGTCTGCTACCGAGTCTATCGACAGTTTGTCAGCAGAAATATAACGGGATCCGCTGACAGAGAATGATGACAGCAGAAGCTGAAGAAAATCTGTCGTCTCATCACCGTTTAAATGCATTTAAATGGACGATACTGCAGATCCTGCCCAGTTTCTACCGCCAATCTGCTGTCATATTATGTCAATAAGGCTTCATTGACAGAACACGAGCTTAATGCGGACTCAGATTGCTATGCGTCTGCCACGGTATTTTGATCGAATCTGCTGCCAATTTGCCGGCATACTATTGCTAACATTTTGAGAAGGCATTGAAAATGTAATTATCGAGCCGATGCGAAAGCTCATTCTATTCAGGTCATCGAACAAAACAGCGTATACTTGATCGATTGAATTTAAAAATAAATCAACGTTACATGCATTTTGGTTATAAAACGGAACAAACTTTCGCATCAACCCAATAGAACGAAAATTAATGTACAAGTGAGAGCGGAGCCCATCTTACCGCGTCTGCCTCTAGTCGGATGTTCTTCTCGTACCGCTTGTCGCTTCGTCTCGACACATTGTTGTCCAGCTCCGCACTTTCAACTGCGCTTATTCCACACGGCTTCGCCTGCTTTATGTTGAACGACGGGATATCAGACTCGACGGTTTCGTTATACTCGACTTGATCCAAAGCAAGACTGGTTTGATATCGAGTCAAGTTGCTTTCTGACCGAGGTAGCTTCTCGAGATTGTTCCCTATGAAGGAATGTCTATGCCTGCGAGAGGAAGCAATCTTATTAGAAGTTTGTGACATCGTTTGAAAAATTGCATCGGTAATCGTCCGATCGGTAATGCAACGCTGCCATCCAGGACAAAAAATGAAATAGTAACCGCTTCTTGTCAGAAAAGGTAAAACCCCTCAGACACCAAAATAGTGGCCAAAAATTATATATATATATATTTTTTTTTTTATCAAATAAGAATAACTCAAACCATTTAAGCAAAAAAGTGAAACTTACCTTTCCAGATTTATCTTTGAGTAACTTAACATATAGCAGTTTGAAAATTCGTAACAAGAAAAGACCAAGGACATGAATGATGCAATACAAGTATCGCTTTTGGAGCAGTTTTATTGAGAGAAACGGCAAATATATAAACAGAACGCCCATGTTTTACAAATTTAACAATAGCTCAGGAAAACAAGTGTAACTACGGTAATCCATTTTAAATCATGAATTTTTTAATGACTTGTCAAGAAAACTGACGAAGGGTGACTTAAGTGATTGGATAGCAACGCTGATAATATTTGGTAGGACCTTACCTGTTATTTTGCATTCCAATGTTGATGCAAGCAGCAAGTAAATCCTCGTCATCCTCGTCCCCGTCGCTGACTTGATCTGAATATTTAGAACACATTTCGTCCACATTTATCAAATCGAAGCAGACACTTTTTTCACGCGTATTTTGCAGAAATCTATATCACTTACATCCCGAATCATTGTTGGAGGTCTTTAAACTGCCGCCGGACGGAAACTCGATATTATTCGACGGCAAGTCACTAACTTTGCAGTTATTCACTAGCATAGCTTGCGGCTCAAACTCCGCTTTCGAGTCTATGAAATTACGTTACTGTTAGAACAAACGCTCTAAGTATAAATTACAAATCTCGCGACCAGATGAAAGCCAGGACTTACCCAGATTAATGATCCTCGAACTGGATTCCCCGTCGTGGTCGTCATTGTACTCGGAAGTTCCTAGCACCATCGAAATCGGCGTTGTCCTTACGCTGTAAAATGTCATAACATGAGGAAATAAAAAATATCACAAATATTAAACTGAAGTTATTCAATGAAACATTCAACTACATGTTTAACTTTCACAAAAATACTTCCGTATCACCGAGTATCTCTTTTCTTCTTATGTATTACTTTTTGTGTCCAAAAATTAACACACAAATTATTATTATTATACCTCGAATGGCTTTGAATGTTTGTATCTTCGCGAGCGCCTCCGGCCTGCTTGTCCAGGTCGCCTTCGAGGTATGGCAACGAGTGGTTCCCGCTTTCATCGTCGGTGAGATGCGTCGCGCCTCGCAAATTCAGCTCCACCTCCGGTTCGGCGAAGTCGTTCAGTTTCGGCACGTCCGTCAAGGACGACATCTGGCATTCACCGTGCTCCTCGGCGCGCCTCGCGTATCGCTCCGGTAACTTTCTCGCCGAGCTCCTTACACGGCTATCGTCCTGCAGATCGGACGCGGAAGTGGCTCTGGATGAGTTCAAGGATGCCTCTCGCGGCGTGCCTTCGGTGTAGTAAGTCCGAACCGTGTCCGTGTCGTGCAGGAGCCCTTGGTCGTTGCCCGAGAAGAATCCTGAGTGCTGCTTCTCGTCGTCTATCGTCTGCTCGCCGTAGCGCAGGCTGTAGTCAGTCGGCTGGTCCAGGTCAGTCTCGGCGTAGTCGCAACCGAACAAGTTCGTACCGATCGTGGGCGATATGGCCTTCTGCATGCTGTTCAGCGTGTCGTGCTGGCGTAAGAGGGCCTTCTCCGTGTAGACGTTGCCGAAACTCGCGGTATCTCTCGCGGAGGAAGCCTCGGGCAGGTAGAGAGTGGTCGGTTTCGCCCGCCGGTAATCCGATTTGGCGCAAACGGTCGCCTCGGCTTCCTCGGAGACGCTGGACTGGCTGCCCGCTTTGGACGAGACGCTGTGATCGACCGGAGACATGTTGTTCTCAACAGAGGAGTGCAACGAGATTTGAGAGGGCTCTTGATTGGACACCGTGGCCCATGATATGGTGGAGTTGGCGCACCTTAGCTCGTTCGCGTCGAAGTCGTCGGGCGGCCTGAGACGCTCGGGGATGGCGTTCTTGTAACGCAGCGTGTACTTCCTCTCGGAGAGAGTGGCTTTGACGTGGCCGTCGCTGGACGCGGCGCCATCGACGGCGGAGTGCAGCGACGAGGATTGCTGTTTGACCTGCGGCTCGGTGGACGACGACATGCCGTTCAGAACGTGCCGATTCACCCTCTCGAACATGGTGTCGGAGTGCGTGCTGGTGACGGAACGCATCGAGTCCCTGCTCTCGCTCCTGGCGACTCCGTTGCACTTCACGCCGCCGCTCGACGTGCTGGGCTGATTGTGATAGGAGCGCAGGCCGTGAGCATTGATGCCGAGGAAGCTGTGGTCGAGTTTGAACGTGAACTTGTCATCCTTGTTAGTCGGCGACGTGCTCGGCTCGATGTTGTCGCACGTCTCCGCCAGGTTCTGGTCTATCTCCTGCTCCAGAGCTCTCTGCCTGCGAGCGACCAGACTCGGCAAGGTCGAGAGTCCGAGGCCGCGAGCAGTCGAGTCCAGGTGGACGAGACTGTTGCAGCCTGGCCTGGCGCTCAGCAAGTTCTTCAGGGCCGCGCTCGAGCCCATGGATATCATTTTGTGCTTCGAGTGAACGAGACTGCGCAGCATCGGCACCGCGCCCAAGTCCCAGAGAAGACGTTGATCCTGTGAACATCTCGCCGATAGATTCCAGAGTGCCCCGCATGAATTGCTCACCACTGTCAAGCTCGGCGACCTGAGCTGCTGCAGGAGAACCTGCAGGCAGCCCCTCTCCCTCACGACGGCTCTGTAGTCCTCTCGCACCGCCACGTGGCTCGACACGTTCCTTAGTATACCGCCAGCGTTCTCGACGATCGCCAGCGTCTTGGACGGCGCCTTATAGCTCAGCATGTCCACGAGGAAGGCCAGCGCGCCGTCCACCGCGCAAATGTCCACTTTATTCGTGCTGCAGTGCGCCGACAGGTTCCACAGAGCGGACAGTATAGACTTCAGAGTGGACTCCTTGCGGCCTTCCATAGCGGCTCTCATCAGACCGGTGACCGCTCCCACTTCCCTCAGGGTCTGCTTGCTGCTGCTGTCGGCGCGCCAGGACAAATTTCGCAGCACGCTCGCTGTCACCTGTCTGAGATCGTCGCTGGGGCTCCTCAGCTGTGACACCAAGGCCTTCATGAACTCCTTGAAGGAGCAGAGCAAGGCCTTGTTGTTGCCGTCGCCGAAGGTCAGATTGGTCAGTGCCATTCCGGCGTATCGGCGCAACGTGATGCAGTTCTGGTCGTCGCACTCGCTGCCGTGCGCCAGGTGATCCATCTCGATGAGCTCCGCGACTGCGTGGAGGCCGCCCAATTGGCACATCGCGTGACGGTGCGCCTCGTCGAAGGAGAGCTTCATGAGAGCGGCTATCGTCGCGGCCGGGTGTCTCTCGAGGTCGTCCGTCGATTGTCCCCTCTCTAGGGATATCCTCAGAGTCTGGCAATAGTCTCGAAGCTGTTCCAGGAAGCGGAGCACCCGCGCTTCCCGACGGCCGGCCCTCTCGTCACTCTTGGCGTGCACCACGTTGTGCAACGCCTGCATGGCTCTGTCGCGAGTGTCGGGGTCCTGTCCGGGTGCGTGGATCAGCTGCACCAACAGCGGCAGGCATCCGGACTGCCTCATCACCAGGCAACTGTCTATGGAGGTGCTCATGGAGAGCAGGGTAGTGCTCATGTCTTCCCGGCCGTTTTTCTCCAACATGCCCAACAGGTTGTATACCACGTCCACCTTGGCGCCCAGTCGTCGGTGACCCTGCGACTCGACAGAGTTGCACTCGAGACCGGCGGAGTTCGACGAGAAGCTCATTACGCTCGCCACGTCCTATGTTGTGCGTATAGAATACACGTTTCGTGTGATTTTTGTATTCTATCGAACCGCGTAGTAGGCGATCTAACGAAAGTCGTGAAGAGCCGCGCGTGAGAAGCCGCCTTCTCATCTTTCAGACAGACCTTTGCACTGAGAAAATAAAGTGGTAGAATCAACGAAATTTTGCTTAAAGGGCTACTTGTACCCCAGCGGCTCGAAAGACGCCTAATGTTTGAGTTTATCTGCTAACCACATTATTAACTTTTTAAAGATGTCCTTTCGAGAGATGATTCTTCATATTTTCGCATGCGTATTACATAAAGCCCATTACAAAAAGTTGATAGGCAACGCTGTTATTGTTGTTACTGCTTCCGTGAAGCTCGTCATCGCTAATCGATACCCAAAATATCTCGAGAATTACTGAACAGATTTAGCAATAGTTTTGCAATCAATATTCTTAATATAAAAATTGTTAAGATCATCTTTGTCGTAGCCAATTTTGAAAATATTAATTCTTGATGAAGTTATTAACATTCGAAGTCAAAAGTTCGATTTCTCGTCAATACTTGCTCGTTTATAAAAAAAAAAAACTGTAAGATAACAAAAAAATCTTACGTAGCCCTATGTAGCTATTATGTAGCCCCTTAAACGAACCAGATTTTTTTGAGTACAACATTTAGTCCATTGAACAAATTACACAATTGCCGCGGGTGAGTCATCAATTGATTCAATTGCAACTTGGCCAGCAACTATATTAACCCGATGTATCATCGCGTCAACACGTGATTTGTCCAGGGGACACATTTTTTTTCTAATAAGAGTGACTGCCCAGATTTTGTCGGTCCAACTGCTTCGCTTTCTCAGTGTGGAATTTCGCATTATCGGGATGTACACATGATGAGACATCTGAGAAACACCCCAAAAGCAACGGATATCCTTTCGATCAGGATGCATCGCAGAAAGGCACGTGGTAATTTCGGGATACACCGGGAAAGATGGGCACGCAACATGATGCACCGTTATAATTGCTCGACTTACATTGTGTGCAGCGAGCGATGTGCTCTGCTGGACCGGAAAGCCAATCTGCTGATTGGCCCATACGTCTCTTCTGATGGGCCATGTACCGCGATACGAAGACGGTAGCCTGTGGCTGCTAGGCAGGGAGGTGTCCTGCTTAATTTCCTCCTCGCTGCTGCCATCCTCGTTGTAACGCTTACTCCTCCTCACGTAGAACTGCGACACAAAGGTTTCTACGGTTCATTCTTCCGCGTGCGCGATACGCAAAAATGGTGTTCGCTCGCAGCTTCATCGACGAGCCGTTTCTCTCGCAACATCTGCGCGTGTCCGTATATCCCGACGATCGTAATCATTATGGGTATCGTATACACGTACACTTAGAGAAAGAAACTCTACTCTTGACATCTTTAAGCATAAAAAAAGACAGCTCATGCGACTTTAATTCGGACATCATCATTAGCGTCACTCGACCGTGTCGAACGGACCTCCTCTACATCTGCGTTTCATCAATTCTTTCTGTGCCCGAGTCGTGTGTGAGGAGAGACGTGCCGCAGCGTCGAGGAGCCTGAAATTTTTCAACACGTGTGCAAGTGCGGCTGAATAAGGGAGAAGAAGGGGGAAAGAAGGGGGAATCCTCGGAGCGATGCTGCACACTCGCTTCGCGGAGGGTGACGACTTAAAGGGCAGACCCGGCGAAAGAGAAAGGTCGGAACGACAGACGAGACAGGGAGGAGAAAGGAAATGCATGTACATGTGCGCGCGAGGAGAGAGGGGGAGAGAATGGGAGAGAAGAGAATGGACAGAGTGAACGAGAGGGGGGGGGGGGGNGAGGCGAGGGCTCCGTAAAATCAATACGCGCCACGTTAGTAAAGGTGTATATACTCGTGCGCCACGAACAGAAGGCAATTCGTACGGCAGTGGTTTTCAACCTTCGCCCCTCTTGCTCACAGCGGAGACAGCGAGGGGCTCGTGAAAAATCAAGAATGCGTTCGTGAAAGTGCCGTAAGACACTCGTGAATTCTCTTGTTGCGCGAAACTATCGTGTAAACAAGCACGGCAAATGATAGAATTTGATCCTCCCGGGGGGACTGGGGTGCTGATTCTCCTGGGATCGATTGAATTTTATGTTCACGGAACATTTAATACTTTGATTATAAAATTTATTAATTTTATAATAAAAATATTAAATATATTATGAATATTTGTATTATAAGATTAATAAATTTCTATATTGATATTTGAAAATAATATTTTCTCGATTGGTCGAAATTGAGCAAGATTGGGAGTTCACGAAGATATCGCCGAGATTTCACAGCAGTGCCACGTCACTGCAAGTTACAGCAAACCGTAAATAATTCGATTGAATAAAGCGCGAGCAGACAGTAATTTTCTGCCGGCTCTCGAATTCACATCGATGCACGGAAAAGAAGAATCAGTATAGAAAAAGAATTAGCTCCCAGAAGCTGAAAATTTAGCTCTGTCCCTGTACAATACAACTGAAATTTAGCCTAGTTTTTAGCTCTCACAGCTGAAAACTGTATACAGGAACATGAAAATTAGATAAATTAATGAAATTTCAGTTGTGTTATGTAGCTAATTTTTAGCTGTGGAAGCTACTGACTCTTTTATTCCGTGCACGAGCCGGTACAATACACACGCACACACGCGCACGCGCGCACACACACACACACACAAACCCTTTTCCTAGGCGCACGAACCAAATTGATCCGCAACAAACACTAGCATCGAGTCCCACCACGACAAGCGTCTTCAGCGCCCAAGGAACGCGTACTCTACCGATCAATCAGCCCCGCGGAAAGACTTATACTCTCTTCACCGAGTAACAGGAAACGAAATATCCAAGAAATAGCCGAGGCGCGTCGTCGTACGCCTCTCACACGCACCGTCGTCTCGCACGCACACAACGAATGCAACGACCGGTAAAAAAACGCTACCTCAGGACTCGGCGTCGACGAGCGTCGCTCGTCCTCCTCCTTCGTCTCCGGCTCCATGGCATCTTCCTTGTTGATCTCAGGCGCGATGACAGAAGCCGGGTAAATCCGCGGCGGCCTCGGCGCGGTGGTGGTGGTGGTGGTGGCGGTGGCGGCATCGACGATGGTGCCCTTTGCGCATCTTTGCGTGGCGGCGACAGGGTTGAACGACGCTGCCGCGGCGTTAGCGGCCGACTCCAGCCTGCGCGATACAGCCGCGACGCTGCTCAGGGGCGGCGGTGGCGAGGCACCCTTTCGTCTCTGGCCGCCCCACGCGGCGGCGGCGATAGTGGTGGTGGTGATGGCGGCGACGCCTTCCACCCCGATACCCGCCGCCGAGCCGCACGGCACGCGGCTCTCCGTCGCGCGCGACCGGCAGGCCTCCGCGTTCTCCTGGAAAAGGGAAAGAAGACGCACGCGTTAGTTCCGTGAGGGGTGGGGGCTGAAAAAATTTGGGTGCGACGTGTACCCGCGAAAAAAAAAAATTAGTGCTTATGGATAAGTGTCTCATCAGTAATATGCTTGTAATTTACGTCGATATAAAAAAGTTCTCTATCATTTTGCAAATAACGCGAAACTTTTCATTATTAATTATGAAAACGGTTGTAGAGGTTTCCTTAATTAATAGTTCGAAAATTTGCGTGGCTATTTGCAAAATGATACAAAACTTTTTTGTTCCGAGTGACCTAATTTACGAATATATGGCGGCCGTTTTATCTAGTGACAGAACCAATGTTCGAGTTTCAAAATTCAATATACTGATGTCTGTCGCTAGGTACAATAACCGTCATATAACTACTTGTACTCGAAGATTAGGCTATTCTGAATAAGAAAGTTCTTCTCTATCATTTTGCAAACAACCAAACAAAATTTTGAGTTACTAATTATTGAGAATAGCCAGCCATGTATAGAAGAGTTTCTTGAATCCAATATTTTTTCCTCTTATCTATATATTTCTATATCCAGTCCAATATTTTTTTCTCTTAATTCGTGAAAATTACTCTTAAATAACAGGAATATGATATTTTCAGTGGATGTAGAAATAATTCAGCGATAATGGCGGCTGCTTGACAAGGGGAAGACCTGAGTTCGATATTTTTAGTGAAACTGTATAGGGTTTCTTCATGTATATAAAAGCAAGCTTTATCTTAATATAATATTATATATTCTTGCTTATATATAAGAATATGAGTTGAATTGATGCTAATTTCTTTTTCTGTATTAGATTGCCACAAACGTCATAATTGTCGAATAAAATTGGGAGAATAATTGAAAAGATTAAAAGATGAGATTATTCGGTTTCAGAATATTAATAATTCTTACGAATAACATAAATTTTTCCGACACGAAAGGCGTTAGAACATCAATCGATTCGTTAACGTTTCCGTCCGTGTAAAATGTCAACAGATTGCACATAAATCTGTGGTGTCTTTTGCCATTCGTTATTCAATGTAAATGTCGAACGCCAGTGTCTATGTGTATGTGAGCGGAAATTTAAGGAAATTAACTTTCATTACCATATTTAAGTCGTTACGCGACGGAATCGGATACGTCCGTAACACCCGTAATTAAGCGACTCTGTCCTGACTGGTTTATATCGCTCGATTAAACGTTGCTCCTCGTGTGACTAACTCGTCGCTTGTATCAGCCGTGAACGATGATACGACTTTCTTTTTATCACCGGTAAAAGCAGTACATACATAGTAACAACTGCATATATATTCCAAATAATTATTCATGCGTGTGACTATGTAGAAACGCTGTGTAGGAATGCAGTGCGTACTTGAGACACATTTCAAAATCAAGGTAGGCGTATAAGCGTCATTGCATCGATATCGTACATCCAAATGTATATTTAAATAACGACGAACGCACAGTCGGGGTTTATCGTCGAAACCAACTCTGAATATTAAATTATGAAACGACGATGGCCCGCGATACGCACGTGTATTAGCATCGCGTTACAGTCGCACCGCGCCGCTAACTAGCGCGCTTCTTGCGCGATGTGATTACTTGCGCAATTATGTGTGGGCGCTTTATCTCATCGCGCGGTTGTATGTTCCGCGGCAACTTCCAGGCTTCTCGCACGTATTGAATTTTTTTATTTTATTTTATTAAATGTGTTTGAAAACAAAAAAAATTAATTTTGTCTTTTTTATGAAGAATTTTTATAAATAATTTTTTTATAAAGAATCTTATTTTATCTGAATATATGTCTAAAACTGAATTTAAAGTAAATTTTAGCTTCTATGTATCATGTAACTTCTTTCGTTCCTCAAAATTTCGCTTTTCATTGACTTTTATAAAGTCTAGACTATAAAGTCAGTGTTTTTAATCTCTTAGAGAAATGGTATAATTAGATAAACAATTTATATTCAATACGTGCGAGAAGCCTCGGAGAAGCGCGTAGTTGCGAAAATACGTTGCGATATAATAACAGTAGAAACATAAGATAAGCAACCGTGAGTAGCCTTCGGCTGTGCACGCATTGATGTAAAGTTGCGCGGAAGAAATATGTATGTATACAACAACTCACAAGCGGAAAAATGTAATTTGTGCATGTACACGTTGCGAAAGAGTGGTAAGAGATCGACTCTGATCAGACAATGCTAATATTGAAACACCGGCTCGTTAATTATCGATTGTGTTGAGTTTATTATTTAGATTAGAACAATACAGGCGCACGCTATTTAGCCAATTATTATTACACGGACAAATTATTATTGCTCGGTTCCTGTAATTAAACAGACATGGGAGCAGTCCAACTGTTAAAAATAGTGAAAAAAGCTGAGTTTCATTCTTGAAAAAGTAAGAAAATCGTGAGACTGTCTTAAAAGAAGAATAAGTAAAAAGCGAGACTTCTTCAAGTAATTTATACGTTAAAAATTAAATTGTTTATCTAATTATACCATTTCTCTAAGAGATTAAAAACACTGACTTTATAGTCTAGACTTTATAAAAGTCAATGAAAAGCGAAATTTTGAGGAACGAAAGAAGTTACATGATACATAGAAGCTAAAATTTACTTTAAATTCAGTTTTAGACATATATTCAGATAAAATAAGATTCTTTATAAAAAAATTATTTATAAAAATTCTTCATAAAAAAGATAAAATTAATTTTTTTTTGTTTTCAAACACATTTAATAAAATAAAATAAAAAAATTTGAATTCAGTTAAACTATGTTGCAATATATTTCCAAGATGTTGGAATATCCCAGATTTTTTCGTCAAACAAAAACAAAACTTAAAATAAATACAAATATTTAAATTACGGGTTTTTCAGTTAAAACCAGACACTAGTTAGTCAACACGTCAAAATAACACTTAATAATATTAAATAATATCCAATTTGAAGAAAACACAATCAAGTGTGTTTATGACGATTAATATCTGTTTTCTTGAGTTCGTTAGTAAACAAACAAAAACGGATGGACAATCTATTCCACTACGTAATTTAAAGAAAACATAATCAGGTGTGTTCGTCGGTCATTATTTGATTTTCTGACAAACCTGATAAAAATAGCTTCAAAATAAAATCACAATTCTTCACTTTATGGACATTGTACCGTTGAAAGATTTTCCACTTTATATTTTCTTTGAATCTTTTGTTTTGTCTTTAAAGAAGCTAGAGTTATTGAATATAATTTCTCGTGATCGAATTTTTAGTCTCAAGTTGAGTAAGAAAAAAATGAAAAAAAAAAGAGAATTTTTTTATAAAAAGCGAAAAAAATGAGATGTCTTTAAATAAGTGAGGAAAAGTAAGTCATGTCTGATTGAAAATAAGCATCAGACTAAAAACCTACTCCTCTCATCTTCCTTGATATTTTAATTTTTTATCTTCTTTAACGCGCAAACTGATAAATTGTCAGAATTCGTAAAAACGTAATGATTTAACAGCCACAAACGATACGCATGAAACAAACCACGATACAGCAACGCAACAGCCGATCAGCATCGTGGAAGTACGATGATTTC
This sequence comes from Dinoponera quadriceps, assembly GCF_001313825.1. Lineage (NCBI taxonomy): Eukaryota > Metazoa > Arthropoda > Insecta > Hymenoptera > Formicidae > Dinoponera > Dinoponera quadriceps. The sequence goes on from NW_014554275.1 coordinate 52,368, forward strand.
GACAACTTCGAGTATCGATTTAACACTGCTTTCTTAGAGGGAGAAGATTGAAACAATGATTCCAGGTAGCTACCTGGGCCCAGCCTGAGCCCCTCGAAGATACCCTCGAAGGTATCTTAATGAATATCTTAATGAGCCCGAACCTTATAAGAAAACTCGACAGTAAGTAAAAAGAAGGCAACCTCCGAGTCTCCTTTCGCGTGCATAATTAAAGCGTGTTTCAGCCCCTCGAACGAGCAGGAGCGCGCGCATCCCGATTGTTCGCTCAACAGACATACTTTCACTGTTTTCTCCGACGCGCTTCAAGTTCGCCGAAATTGTATATACATTTCGCGGATAACTGAGAATTAAAGCAGCAGCGGGGTGCTACACAGTTGACAGTCGACCGTACAGTCGAGGATACGGAGTTAATTGTTGAATAAATTTCAGCCTTTATCAAGGCTGATCAAACTCGCCGCGATTCCGGCGATTCGACGTGCGATTCAAGAAGCGCTTCCCGCGCGGAGAAAGAAGAAGATATCCCCGCCTCACAACGGAAACAATTGGTCGGTGACGGTGAGAGAGACCGAGGAGGAGACTCGTTAAATGGTGAAGAACGGGAACTAATAGGACAAGATAAAAGAGACTTATTTAGCTTTCACCCCGTCATCGTCCGTTTCCTTTCTCTCCCGCGACGAGCTCATTAACCGACGACCGTAAACTTGCTCCGAGATCGGAAAGATACGCTCATCTACGCAAACAAAAAAAAGTTCGCGCCCGTAGAAGTCGCGAGGCGTGTCTGCCGCGGCTGACAGACAACGAGGTAAGGCCTCGCGTTATCGTCCGTGATTTACCGGGTAAACCCACCAGGTGAAGAGAATCTATTGTCTTATTGAGTAGTCTTATTGAGCCCGGTGTTACACCGGTTACGTACGAGGCGGCGCATGATGCACCGCGATAAGAGGGGCCATTTAAGAGGAATGGATCCGACAGTTTAATGACTCGGTAATTGGCGAAATGACTCATTCAATTGCGATCGCGGCGAATAGATAGCCGGCTTTCGCAACTATGGCGCAACGCGAGCGCGCGCTCCGCACATTTTATTTATTTCACCCGGCTAACACGGAATCATTATCGTTGTTATCGCGCATCTAATCTCGCGTATCGTTGTTATAAGCGAAGAAGGCGCTGTGTCACCATGATCGGAAACGATGACAGTTTGACCGAAAGGCCGATAATTATATTCGAGGAAGAAATAATCGTTCGTGGGAAAGTGAGTCGGACTACAGCAATATAATTCGATAACTTCAATTTCATCCGATGATAAGCGTAATGAGCATAAAAGACGATTAGTCCTAATTCATGTAAGCTTTTAGCGAAGTTAAGAATGTACTGCCCATTAGTACCGTATTTTCAGTGGCGCATCGAAGGGGGCCTACTCGTAAATTTAATATTTGGCAAATTGTATACATTTATTTCGCTACCTAAATAATAAATGTTTGAGATGAATTTGAGGTAGACACATATATGCACGATATTAGAAATACGAAAATATTTAGTATTTTTTATTTTTCTTATTAATTATTTTTGTGCATTTAGTTGATCTAACAGAGATGCATAAATAATAAAAGGAATCTTATTTTTGTATTCCCATTATTTTAATATAATTCTTATTAACCCAATCTAGAATTTTATTTTAAATATATATTGAATGTTATAAAAAAATCTACGTTTTTAGCCTTTTATTCTAAGCAATGAAATGTAAGGTGATTTCTGACAAAAGGCGTTTCCCGCGCTGCCAAAAGCCGCAATAACACATAAATCTTGGGAATTGCGACGTCTGGTACTGGAAACATTTTTTGCTAGAAATTACATCACAATTTAATGCTAACGATTTAGAACAAAAGGCTGGAGATACACCTATTGTGAATCCGGACTTATAGCTCGATAATGGACAACGTTGAAATCTCGAAAGCGGTTCCGTGAGCCACACGAATTTTATTTCTGACCACGGCCAAGCGAGGAAGTGTATTTTAGTCACGAACAAGTTTGTACGTACGCACATAAACGTCCGCGCGAATGCTCGCGCGCGGCTTCTTCATGCTCGAGAGCATCTTTTTGTCATTGTGCGCGCGTTATCTAAGACCACGTTAAATAAGCGCTTCCGTTCGAGAAATCCAGACTGCGACCGGTGTTACGTGTTTTCCAGGCGTAGGCCGCATCGTCACATTATGACCTGGTCGTCGGTTCGATCGTGGGAACTATCGTGACAATGCGAGTAGCGATCCGAGATGGATCACTACGTTTCTCGACAGAAATGTTCCGGACCGCCGAGATTTACACGAGACTTGTACAAGTCAGAAGACTATCGAAGTTCGGAGAGTCGTTAATTTGGAATATCAATGCCGCGAAAGTAGCACTGAAAATGACGGTAATTATGGTTTCAGTTACATGCGCATGACGAGACCATTTGGAACGGTAAAAGTGAAAATCCAGTAGAAAGGCCAGTAAGAGCCAAGCGTAATTATATTGGTGCAAATGTATTTATTAAAGGACGATGGGTAAAACGGACCGATTTTGGTCTCCGGAGCAGCAAGCAATAAAAATTTTTTGTTGTTGTTTTCAAGCTGTTGAATCTGACCTTTAGAACATTTGAATTTAGCTATTATAAGAAGCTATTATGAGAATGGTATGTTAATGAAAGTGTATAAAATTATAATAAAATAAGCAATATTAACTGAAAATCGACCGATATGTGACATCACAAATTAATAAACGAAGGCCTTATTTTCGAACAAAGCGGATTTTGTTGCTGAAAAATATTTTTTGCGTTAATCTTATAATTTCCAGTAATAAAATACTATTTATAATAGTAAAATATTTTTAATGAACGGAAATCTATATATTATATATAGAAGAATATATTCATAAGAAAGAAAAAACAAAACATTGATAAAAAATTAATGGAACCATTTATTGTTTACCAATTTTTGTTCAGAATCTCTCTCAACATCACCAACATCATTCTGAAAGATTTCTAATAGATGTTGAGCGTTTAAGTGAATTTTAGAAAAAAATCGGGTGTAACCAAAATATCAGATTATCGTGGCAACGTAGAAGTAACATCCAACAATCGGCAACCAATCTTGCATCATCATAAAGGTGCATCAATATGGAACACACTCCCGAAGCACTCTTATTAAGAGTAAGTTCTCATGTTCTCATGTTTCGCTATAAGGTAGATAAGATCCTCATTGTCCTGTTTTACTAGCAGGAAAACACAAATGAATACGTTCGTAAAACTCAATGATAATAATTTACGGTATTAGATAGCTTAATAGCTTCATATACCGTGATTTTAATACTTTTTCGACAAATTAAAATTTTTTAAAGATGAGAATTAGATTTAGTAGCTCAAAAAAAATATTGGTTTTACTTGTCAATTCGAAGGCCAAAACTGAGCCATTTTTCCCATCGTCCTTTATAGGAGAGGATAAATATGTTTAAAATAGTATTTTTTGCAATATTTAAAAGACTTAAAGCTTAATTAATTAACCAATTCTTTGTGGAAATTTGGGGAATTATTAATATTAATAATTAGGACACAGGATCGGTTTGACGTGGAAGATAGATTCCTCGCGTACATTTGAAGTCTGACAAGTAAATCGGCACGTGTGTTTACACTGTGTCGAACATATTTATCCTCACATATAAATTTAATAAATATATTCGCACCAACAATTATCGAGCTTGGTTCTTACTGGTCTTTCTACAATTCGCAGTAAATGTGTATCTCCAATTAATACAATTTAATAGACAAAAACGAAATTCGCACGACGCAGTTGGAGAAAACGCGAAACTGATCAGCGAGCATTTCCCGCATAGACAATCTCGAGAGCGCGATATCAAAAGGCAAAGGGAAAACAGAGCGTGCCGATCGGTGATGCGAAAACGACGGGAGTAAATATCCGGCCGGTGCTTCGAGAGTTGTCGCGATGCGCCCTGTTTGTGAGGAGATCTGTGCTCGTTCGAATCACTCTAATTGCTCGAATGTCCGGAATTCGAGGCAAGTGCGCGTGCCGAATACTAAGACGATCTTCACACCGTTTCGAGGGAAAGTGTTACGGCCGATTTAGAGTCAAAAAGTGTCGACCATCACGAAGGATACGTCTTAACGCTGACATGTTAGGCCTCCTCACATATATTTTCTTAAAGCTTATCCCCTCTTCTCCTTTCATACAAGACGCTACAACCCGCTTCGATTCCTCCATTACTCAGAAAAAGCTAGTTTCATGACCACTGCTATTATCAGCTTGATAGTTTTCTGGTGGCAAAGACAACAAACGAAGACGTTGACAATAAATTTAATAAAATGTAAGTAATTAAAAAAAAAAATGCAATAAGCCACGATTTTTACCAATTTTCTTCGCGATGTAGGCTTGAGAGGCCTATGATGTTACTCCAAGATCGCAGATGTTAAATTAACAGATAAACAAAGAGGAGCGAAGCTCCTCTTGCGAAGAGCCAAACAAAGTTAAGTTTGTTTCTCTTATTTGCCCCTTTTTTTAATCCTTAAATCCTCCAATTAACAATCTCCACCGTATGTGAGAAGAATGTAACGAGTGATCGATCAAGAGTGAAATTCCAGCTCGACGTCGACGTCGATCTAATTGATATTCTGTTCGCTGGAACAGCCCGCATCACCTTTTCATCCCGACGCGTGTCGTCGGATTCCTCGCGGAGACGCGCGATCGCCGAGCAGTTAGCCGCCGCCGACACCCGCCAATTGTCCTGCGATGCGTCCTGCCGCATGCCGATTCGCTGCTCCTTGTCAAGGACGTCGCTGGCGGCTACGGCGCCGCGGCTCTCCATGATCAGTCTCAGCCGATTTTTCTCCGTCTTGACGATCTTCTGGTTCTGCGAGGCCGACGCGAACTGGCCGGTGCGCGGAAGCGGGATCATCGTGGTCAGTCCTCGGTTGCGGGGATCCGGCTCGCCGCCGCCGCCCCTCGTGGATTCTCTACGTCCTGGGACGCTTCCTCCTCCTCCTCTTTCACCGCCACCTCCTCCTCTAGCCAGCTGGTCACGATTTTCGCCCGGCATCTCGACGCGTCTCGAATTCAGTCTCGTAGAACATTCACTCGTTCGGGAACCGTCCGTCGACACTCGCGCGCTTGACCGGCTGAATGTACATTGGAAAATTGTCACACCGATCGACGACAACACCTCTATACCTCGGCGAACACTCTACGCAGTGGCGCTCCGGAAAGATCTCTCTCTCCCTCACTCGGTTTATCGATCGCATCGAGACGACCTCGAGAGAAGAGCGAGCGGTCGGTCGTCTCCTCGCTTCGGGACGCACCAGGATCGCCACGATAAATTCCGTACTGAATTAGCAGCCGTCCGTCCGCCACGTCGATCCCCACGACGTCGTCCTTCTTTTTCAGCGCTTTCACGGCGGATCGTGTTTCTCCCTCTAACAGCAGCAGCAACTCAGGGACGACGATGACGGCTCCATCGCGCTCCATCGGCCGCCGAGTGCGATGGGACGCATGCGTCGAACCAAAGATTTTCAAAACGTCCTTCTGGCATTTCAGCCACCGCCGCGGCCCACGAGTATCCTTGACGCTCTCCTCTTCCTCCACTCGACAAAAAGTGCGCGGCCTCGGAAGCAAGCTAACGAGCAAGCTTCCGCGAGTGCAATTAGTCGCGCGCGTCTAATCACGCGGCGGACGGCGTGGGTGCTCTTCGGCTCGAATTCACGCGCCACCCTCCTCGATGCGACAATCGATAGCTCGGCGCGACCGGGAATCACGTGGCTCTCGCGGAGAAAACGCACGCCGCTGCTGAATTCTCCTCGCGTTGCATCTGAGAATTGCGCAATATTTGTGAACACGTCGTCCGTTCGAACAGAATTCACGACGTCGAGTATCGGAGAACCCCGCGTCGTCCTGCGTGCACACTTTCGATTCAAGGCGTTATCAGCGCGCGCATTATTCAGCTCCGACACTCGGGAGAGACGCACGGTTCTAATCAGATTTCCCGTTCTAATCGGATTCCTTCCGTTGCCGCTCGGCTGGAGATCCGAATAACGAATAATGCGTCGCGCATTCCTGCCGAACGCACTGCAGCGGCAACGAGGCCGGCCGTTCTATTTATGGCGGAGCGCGGGTGCGATGAAGTGCGAAAACATTTTGATCGTCGGTTCGATTCTCTCCCTTGCGATATATACGTGTCAATGCTTCGCGGCTGCACGCGTTCCATTTATAGTCGCACGCACAGCTGCACGATCGCGCGGCCCACACGACGGCATCTCGCGGCGCACCCGGTTTCGCAAAAACACACACCACGACGGCAAGGCGCGCGCGCGAATACGCGCACGTGCGTGTCGCGCACGACGGATGTATCACGCGACAAGCGCGCGTACGGTTTCCCTCGAAAGTCGATTACACCGAGGTTTTCTCCACCGATCGGCCAGGAATAATCGCCGGATCTATCCGATTTCAGCGAGTACCTCTCTCTCTCTCTCTCTCTCTCTGCGAACGCGGTGTCTTATGACAGGAAACGCACTCAATCGAACTTCTGTCCCGACCGATGCCTGGGGAATATGTGAATGGCATTCCTTATTGATTCATCGCCTCTCCTACGGAGGAAATGCCAACAGGAAGGAGGAGAACGCGCGCGACGAGGAAGGGTCTCCCCAATCGAAATCTTAGTCTTACTTTGAGTCTAGTTTAGTAGTTCTATATTAAGTGTTCAAAGATCTCCTATTTGTGTAATTTTGGTGTTAATGAGAAAGTTACTTTCTCTGCTTGAAGACTTAGTGTAGAACTAAAATTCAGATTCCAGAGAACTAAACTTCCTTTTGCAGCATTGAAGAAGCACTTGTGCTCCTTCGATACTGCAAATAGAAATTTATTTCCCTTTTCTCCCCTTTTATTTCCTTGAAGACTTAATGTGGAATTTAAAATGTCGACGCTCGGACTATTTTATACTTCCGATGAGACGAAAACTTAGATAGATCAATCGTTCGTTCGATTTTCCACCCGTAATTCAATCCCAATCTGAGATTCCATTCTAATTCGTCCGAAGACCACCGAGACACGTGTCATTCGACACAGATGCACGACGCGAAGATTAGATTACCATATTCTGCCACATTGAAACGCACGATAAGTAGTCAAGCACGATTCTAAATATCTTGTCTTGGGCGATTTCTCAACAGTGAATCTACGACAACGAGATAAATTACACGGCAAATGTCATTGTGTCACATAAAGAGGACGCGGCACGTATCGGCCACTGAAGAAACGTGCGTACATAGAGCGTATCGCGAAGACGACGAGAGCAATTAAAGGGAAATCGGTGACGACGGAGAATCCCGCGGGTCGACAATAATACCGCGGTGAGGGGAGCGCACAAAGAAAATCGGCTGCTCCGAAAGCGGATTTCGCCGATCGAGAAAGAGAGAGAGAAGAACACGCGCGTCGCTTCAACACAATTAGACCAACCTGACGCGCGCATACACACACACACACACTGACGCGCAATCGCTGTATCGCGTTGTCTCACTTGGTCGCGTGCGATAAACACAGATAATACGTGGAAGCCGTCCGCGAGAAGCACACGATCAGCTCGTTCTGCTGATCGCGAACGACCGATCCCCGTCGTCGAACGATCGTGGTTCTTCCGTCATCGACGAGCGGAACGAGCCGAAGCGGTGAGAAGCCTCGTCGAGAGCCCCGCGTTAACGAGGCTGCAGATAGCGAGCGAGCGCTGCTCCGAGAGGCGCCGCGTTCAGTGTTAGTGGCTGAAATAAACTGACGTAGGTTAGGGGATCGAAGAACAGCTGGGCTCGGCCTGGCTGGCTGGCTGCTGTACACGCCATCACTGACTCACACGATCTATCCTCCCCCTCCTCTTATCTCGCGCTCCCCCCTCGTTCTCTTTCTAGTTTCTCCTTTCCTCTTTGTCGCGCCCGTGGCGACGTTTCCTCGTCGCTCCAGCGACCGCTTCTTTCTCCGGTCTACGTGGCCGAGCAGCTTTTCTTTTCTCCCGTTAATCGGGAGAGGTCCGTGCGAACGGGGATCCTTCCATCGCGGGGAAACGCACGCTCCCGGACTGTTACCAATGATGTCTCGCGATCGATTCGAATTGAATGATGAATGATCATCGTTTATTAACGTCTCGACCGAACACGAAATCGGTTCGTGAGTTTTGTGCTGCGGCTACGCCGGCGAAGAATATTATCGTCCACCACGACTCCTTGTGACTCCTCAAGTCCTTTAAGGAGATTGTAAAGCAAAACGAGTTTGATAAAAATGCAATGGAACTTACATCGCGTACACGTCGGAAAATTTTATTTAACTTTGTTCGTGCAATTAAAAAAAGTTGAACCTTCTTCGAGAGCTGAGATATTTGCAATTAAAGTTGACAGTTTTTATATTTTTTAGTATACTTTGGGATTAGCGTGCCACTTTTAATTTCTACTTTTAATATTTATTATTTTCTTCCACAACTAAAATTTGGACGAAAATATTATACTATTATGATACGAAAGTCTAATGTACAGATATTATAGATGACTTTCAGAATAATTAATCATTTTATTTTGATAATATAATGGTATCAAGTTAACAATTTGCAGTAATAATTAAAATATACATGCATATGCACATATTTAAGTATTTATATATCTCTCTGTTATTTCTGAATTTCTATTAGGTCAACTGACGTATAAATATAAAAATAATACTTTACTGGACGCGCAATACGAGCAATATGTGTGTGAGAAAATATGTATAAAAGTGATAGCGACTCAAAAGGCGAGATAACAGTTATGCAACTGATAGTACCGTCTTGCCCTATAAAATTTACGTAATAATATTACAAACGAAAAATTACATAATAATACTACAAAATAAAGCAAAATAAAGATGGACAAATGTAGCATTAATAAGAAAAATAAAAACGACAATATTCTCATATTTACAATATTTTGTATATATATTTATTTCAACTTTTCGTTTCAAATTAATATTTATTATTCAAGTAACGAAATAAATGTATAAGAACGCAACTTTGCTCGACAAATATTAAATTTACGAGTGGGTCCCCTGATGCGTCACTGAAAATACGACGCTGAGCTTTACAACCTATTGATGAGGAATTATTCTCAATGATATATCCATGAAATGTTATCCATCGACTGTTCCTATCAATGATGACTCTCGTGATTATTCGAGATCAATCCTCCTCGAATTACGATATTCTCAACGCTTTAATAAATCATCAAAGAGCGTCTGCCCGTCGATGGCGACTTCCTTCGTGGATATTTTACACCATACATTAACGATTCCTTATACCGCTATGTTTTACGCGAGGGATTACTAAGGAACTTTCTTCGGGTGTATCTAATCGACCAAGTCCTTCCTTTCACTGCTTCTTACGCCGTTGTGTATCGCACGAGGACTCTCCGCGTGTCTAACTAATCAGACGGCATCCCGGCTTCTCCTCTTTAGCAATCACCACGCATTTCATTAACGAAGCGGACCCTTATTATTATTAGGTAGATAACAATCTCATTCGACGAGGGGATACTTAATAGATATAAGTGGAGAGTCGCGGACGAAAGTCGGACTCGACTTCTCGGTTAGCCGTGTGCGAGTAGCCCCGATGGAATCTCGCGCGCGAGATTAACGCGTCGGATTTCTGCGAGCGCGTGTAAACCTATGAAACGTCAATAAGCCGCTTTGTACGTCACGCTTGATTGCAAAAACTGCCTGCCGTAATATCGCGTGTGCGAGAACGCGAAGGATAAATGGTGTGTATTTTAGACCTGTCGATAGTTGCGATGCAGAACTACCAGGTGGCCGCAAAATGAAAGCAAGTGTGCACGAGTTGTGTCACTTTGCATTAGTGTAATAATTCACAGAACCGATATTAGGGATAAAAGTCGAGGAAGTTTTGAGAGATCAAGCCGATCATTCGTAGTCAGATCTTAGGAAGAAGATATTGTAGTAAAAGTTACTACAAAAGTTCGTAACGCTTGAATATACCAGCATTATTATCGAAACTATTGCGTGTGTTGTAACCTTTAGTGAACATACGAGGGCGGTCCGATAAGTACTTAGCCTACATAAGAAAAACGAAAATTTTGGAAAAGTGGCGATTTATTTCTCAACATAGTCTCCTTTTAGCTTTTCGATACACTTGACCCAGCGATGCTCCAACTTCTTTAATCCATCTGAAAAATACGTTTTCTCGAAGTCTGCAAAGGCCTCCGTGGCGGCGATGACCTCCTCATTCGACTCAAATTTCTGCCCGGCGAGTGACTTTTTCAAGTTTGGAAACAAAAAAAAGTTGCACGGGGCCAAATCTGGAGAATGCGGTGGATGGGGCAGCAGTTCGTAGTCCAATTCGATCAATTTGGCCGAATGAGGAGGTCATCGCCGCCACGGAGGCCTACTTTGCAGACTTCGAGAAAACGTATTTTTCAGATGGGTTAAAGAAGTTGGAGCATCGCTGGGTTAAGTGTATCGAGCTAAAAGGAGACTATGTTGAGAAATAAATCGCCACTTTTCCAAAATTTTCGTTTTTCTTTTGTAGGCTAAGTACTTATCGGACTGCCCTCGTATGAATATACGTCACTAAAGATTACAACGCACATAGTAATTTCGATAATAATTCCCAGTACATTCCAACGTTACAAATTTTCATAATAATTTTTACTACAAATTATTTATTATTATTATTATTAATTTATAAAAATCTACATAATATTTTATCTGTGTTTATTCAACAATAAAATCACTTTTGATCTACCTTTTTGTAGTTATCTGTGTAGTTATCTGTAAATTTTTTTGAACTTTATGATATTGTTTAACTGTTTTATAATGATTTTCCAGTGATAAAAAACCACAGAATTGGGAAAGAGGAGTAGGTAAAAAATAAGCCGCGATTCTGGTGTTGAGATCGTCTCAAGTTCATCTTTAGGTCACGGATCGTTTCATTGGCTGCAAAGTATCTGAAGACGAATTTTAAGACAATCTTAAATATAAGATCTGACTATCCACTTATCCGCAATCTTGCTTTAAGACGTAAGCAATAAGCAAATTGACCAACCACAATCAATTATTTTTCTAATGAACGACCGTGGTTGGTCAATTTGATTACATCTTAAAGCAAGATTGTGGACGACGGGTATGAATACCAACCTAAATATCACCTATAAATACCTGAATTACTTGCGACGTTAAAAAAATATGGCTCGCTTAATGCGGCACAAGTTGCATCATTTTATTATCTTAATTTATTTTCCAGCTCGTGTGGAGATTCCGAGGTACCATCCACGTTGTTCCTGCTGCTGACTCGATCGCTATCGCGCATGCAACGTTATTTACGTCATGTAAAAGCTGCCACCGTAAATTACTCCTAACGTTTCACGATTAATACGCTTTGCAATTTGCGATACGATTCGCGCGCACTACGACGGTAACTTGGTTGTCGCGCAGCACGGAATTTTTGCGCGAAGGGCAAGAACGAAGAGAGAATGAAAGAGAGCGAGAGGGAAAAAGGGTAGGGCGTGATCTGCCGTGTCCCACGATGCGATATATTTTAGCCATTTCGTAGGAACGAGAGAAGAGGCCCCTGATCAATAACATCAGGCAACGTGGTGGCGGCAGGGTGGTGGCAACCCCACCGATGATTCCCCCATAGATGCGGCGCATGCTCGCGAATTAAATTCCACCCCCTCAGGCAATTTCATCGTGTACTCCGGTTTCTCTCATGAAGGGCGAGCGCGCAGGGGAGAGAGAGAGAGAGAGAGGGAGAGAGAAAAAAAGAGAAAAATACGCGCGCGCGGAGAGCCACGTGTGCATGCGTGCTGCATATAATCCTACGACCTTGAACGCGCAAGCCTGAACGCACCGAAGTTTAATGCGACGGGTTTTGGATGCAGCGAGAACACGATTTGTCGAATGTAGGAACGAACACGTCAGTGTGTGATGGTTTTATTAAACCATCACAAAAAAACATCGGACAAATATCCTTTCTGAATAAAGAAATACGCGTGAAAAAAAATATAAAGTTTACAAAGAATGCTGCCGGTTGTTAATCATCGACGAGTTTTTCCCGATCGATGCTTCAACACAAAATATGTTTTATTCACCTTCGATAATCGGCTTACTTTTTATAGTTAAAAGAGCCGATTTTTTTTCAATTTTTCTGCGGATTTTTTTTTTTCAAAAGGTAGAGAAATTCGTTTAGAAAAATTCACGCGTGTTCGGTTAAAACTTGCTATATTTTCTTTTCCTGTAAAAAAGTGTATTTGCGTACATTTAACTTAAGTTAAATAAATAGGTTATATATTAAACAATAACATATTACCTTTAAAGAATTACAACTGAACATATTGTAAACAAATATGTGATAATACATGATATATATACATATATACACACAATTTATACACATGTGTATACAATACATGTACATATATATATAAATATATATTATATATTACATATTTGTCCACAATATATTCGATTGTTATTCTTTGAAGGTAATATGCTTAATGTTTAACATATTATCTTCATTTAACGTCAGATAAGTACACGCAATTATCTTCTTTACAAAAAGAAATAAATATGACAGCTTCTAACTGAACACGCGTATGAATTTTTCAAACGAATTTTTCTGTCCTTGGGAAAGGAACAGAAAAAATCCGTGGAAAAAACCGTGTTTCTTCCGAGCCTTCAAGACGATATTATTTTTAATTCCAGGGTCACGTCCTTTTCGAAGGATATTTATTAAAATGAGCGAAATACGCGCGAGTTAACGTTGAACTACGAGGCATAGTTCGCTCGGCAGCAACCGCATTGCAGGTCAGACCGAGACAAATTAGTACGGATGCTACGTATTACCTTGTTCGCCACTTCAGCGTATTATGGTCATTAATGCTAGCGCTTTACGACGCGTGCACCACACCACGCGCTTAGAGTAAACGCGTGCAATTACGAAACAAACACATTCACGAAGAAAGCACGGCGGTCAAAGAAGGTGCTTGAGTGCTGGACTAAATATACTCAAGTACGAATCTCCGTCAAGTACGAGAATAAAAATCGACTCCTTTGAAATTCGTCAGCTTTCAAATTCCATCCGCTGAAAATTATGCGCGGAAATATTCATCGGCTGGGAATTAAAACGATCACCGCGCCGGCATGCCATGCGATGCCACGAGGCGGAGGGAAAGCGAAGGTAAATGGAATAAGTCAATCGCACACGCGATCAAAATTCGCAGCCGGACGGAGCAAAGACATTGAAGAAACGTTGCCACCTGCCTGCCGAACAGGTTGATTCGCGCGCGGATTCGTATTGCCCGATCGACCGACCGATCGGTCGATCGATCGATTAAATCGACCGACGGAGGTGGTATCTTTGGCGAACAGGTGTGACGGTAATGATGATCTTGACTCAATTTTCAGAAAATCGATTAATTAATATATCATAATATATTCGTAAAATAAGAAGAAATATGTTTTAAACGCTCATTGCATATGATTTTTTGGATCGAATTGTTGTAAATCGCGAGATTCTAGTTATTCCAATTCGAGATCAATTCAAAAGACGACTTTCTCCAAAGAATCATTCAGTGTGTGCGACGGCTTACCTGAAATATTATCGGATAGCGGTCGCGACTCCGCCAGGCCAAGAGTCGGCTGGTGAGCTCGCCCGCTTGTGCGCTCTCGGAAGATTCCAAATCGTGACAGTATCGCGGCCGGAATCTCGAGTCGCTGCAACAATGCAATAACATCGTCATCGAGCCGTTAATCTGCGCGTCGGCGATAAAAAATATGCATTATTCGTGGAACGATGCCTATTAATAGGCTAAAAAAGTCAATGCGCGCGCTTGAATTGATTCTGACGACGAGGATCGGTTACGCGACTGTGTAACAACGTGAGGTAACGTCGTGACGCAAGTATACGTATGCGCACGTGTAAGCTCCGTCGCGATTTATCGAGACTGATTCGCGCGAAATGCGAGCCGGCCGGTTCCGTGCGGTCGTCGCGCGAAGATAAAAGGGAACGACATAGCATGCATTTACAAATGGAATTCCCCTTACAAGAGCAATATTTCCCGCAAACTGCCTCGACGTGACAGTTCTTTTTTTTCCCCGCCGTCTCTCTCAGACTCGCGAGACTCTTTGAGAGCAATGATGAAAGTCGTGTGAATCTCCGCGATGGGGAAAAAAAGAAATATAACGAAACCTTGAAAGATTGTGTGCGATTTAGTTTGGACGCATCAAGAGTGCTTCTCCCGTGTAAAATACAAGCTATTAATTTGATTTGAGGACACTCACTTGCATTCGGCGAAAGGATTCTGCCCTGTCTCGTATTCCCGAGCCTTGTCGCACTGCCGTACCGCGTTATCCGTCAGGAGCTTTCCTGCAACACAGGATTACGTTTTACAGATAACATGTCGAGTATGTATTCTTGTGCGAATTTAGTTTCTCGGTCCCGGCCCGAAGAAAAAAAGAAAGAATGGAACCTCTTAAATTTTCCTTATCGAGTCAACAGTTTATTCAAGGGGTTCTTGCACGGAAAAAAGAATTAGCTCCCACAATTAAAAATAAGCTGGCCATAAAAAACAATTGAAATTTAGTTAATTTAAATAAGTTAGCTAATTCTTTTTGTCCTGGTTTTTAGCTAAAACCAATATTTGGCTAAATCTGGCTTCATTTGTATTATATGGATATCTAATTCCATTTTTCCGTGTATTTATCTACTTTTAAGAAACCCTAGAAATTAAAAAGAGAAGTTAGAACGAAGAAAAATAAGAGCCAAGGCACAGTTATTATTGCGTAAATCAACTGTTGTTCTGTTTTATTACACGTTAGAATCTACGAGATTATTTAACGAAACGTTTCCGCTTCAGACCATCTTCTCAACGATGATCCTGAAGATCATACAAAAGTAGAATATCACTGGGTTAGCGGTTAAAATATAAGAAACAATCGCGTACAGATTCTCGCTCTGCACGTTAGTCTTCCGCGTCGTCGTTCGTTTCTCTGTTGACGACTCTTTCAAAAATAGCCGTGTGCCTGCGGGAGGAGGAAAGTAAACTGTGAAGGAACGATGCACAGAAGCACAGCCATTCGTGGCACCGGCCATGAAGAACTCGATGAAACGGCGGAATACGGAAAAGCGGCTCGTCGCTGTTTTCCTTTCCCGATATCGTAAACCCAGGTCTCTTTTCGTAATAACAGGGTACCTATTTACGTCATGATGTCTACCGATGCCATGAATTATTGAGCAGTCTAGAAATCAGAATGAGAGCGCGCGATTTCACGATAAGTACATGAATAAACCCGATTCGACAATTTTGATTCTGCTCTACTACGAACGATTGGGAGAATAACGAACGCATAAAATACATAAGAAAATAATAATGGAACTGATGATGATACTAAAATAATAATACTAATAATAATAGTAAAATAATATTTAAAAAATTAATAGTAAAATAATACATACAAAATATACGTCGTCGTTCAAAGAGAAAGAGAAATGGACGAATCGAAGAGAGAAATTGCGACATGCTAAATGAAAGGTTAAATGTGACACTCGATAATCAGAATTAATATTTATCTTCGCCTCATCGCGACTGCTACCGTCAGGTATTGTATGCAAAGCCGGACGACGCACTCGTACTAAATCAGTGACGGCAGTGTGTAAATATGCGATACGCCGCGTAATCGGACCGTAAAAGGGACCGAATCATTCGAGAGGTTGGGAGTAAATCTTAAACAAAAGTGAAATTTTTTGATTGAAACGAAACGTTAGACAACGACAAAGATTCTACGCGTTTGAGTAAACGAATGACGAATGACACTCACTCAAAAAATCCATTCTCTCTCGTGATCCTTCTCGAAGACATCTTATGCTATTAACAACGTCAAACGATGGAAATAGTTCCTCCTGAATACGTCGTGTATTTCGGATCTCTTGAAATAATAATAATAATATTCGAGTAACTTCGTCGAGACTATATTTTAAACGTCCTCGACTCGCGTTGCAAGAAACGAACGGATCGGCATTTCGCAACCTCGCGCGATACTTCCTGCTAAAATTATGGACTTCTCGCACGCAAATCGCCGGGACGCTATCGCGCACCAAATTTATTTTGAATTTTGATAGATCGCCGTCATTTCGCAACTGTTCCTTGCGTGCGGACGTGCACAAAATAGTAAAATGTTGCGCAACGAGCTGAAGCTCGTTATCGACGTGGCCAACTTGAACGAAAAAAAAAGTTTCCAATGTTGTTTATAATTCGTTTCTATTTTTCAGAATTTTTTACCAAGCTGACCACTAGTCAGAAGTTCGCATTAATAGGCGGTTATCTGGCGATCATTTATCGCCGTTTGCAAAGACTAAAACTCGAAATAAATTCGCCGACATATATGTATATGCATAATAAGTGCACAAACACTTACGCGGTGATCCGTATGTGATATTTACGATGTAAACATTAACGTCGTACACAGTGCCGAATAACAGCGTGAACTTTAAAGGTTACGCAATGTGCTAATATATGCAAACAGCGCTGTTGTATTATTTCATAATTCATTAGCCGTCAGTTCACGAATTATTATGAAATTGCTACAAAATTGTTTCTATTTTACTTAAGGTAGTTATATTGCAGAGAGTGCCGTCATAAATTTTCGTATTTATCAAGCAAAATTACGTTTCCGTACATTTATCTCATTACTTAAATAATAAATGTTAATTTGAAACAAAGTTGAGATAGACATGTATATATGTATATACGATATTACAAAATACGAAAGTATTGTAACTTTTTACTTTTCTTATTAATATTATTTATGCTTTGTGTATTAGTTTACCTACAACTATATTAGAAAAAAGATTAATACCGTCCTATATTTATAAAATAACCGGATTAAAAGGAGGGGTTGCGATGAACGGGAAGGAAATATGTCGGCAAAGATAAATGGAGTTTGGCGACTGCATTGATTTCGCCTCGTGAAACGCGAGAGGGATGATAACGACTAACGACATCGCGATGCAAAGCGAACGGGGGGCAAGCCCGGCTGAGGTGGACGCGGCTGAATTGGCCGTGACAGTTCTCAAGAGCAACGTTGGGAAAAGAGAGAGAAAGCCGCTGGCTGAACTTTTGCTCGGAGATGTCACGGCGCTTTTACTCCCGTTTCCCAGCTAGCTCCTCTCGTATTTCCCTCCGGCCCGCCTTAGTCTCCAGCGTGGAGCGCTTTGGCATCTAGATGGCATCGGTCCAACTGTTGGCTTTCGAACCTCCAAGACGCCACTTGCCAGACATAGCACCAATGGCCGGGTAGAGGGGGGG
>NW_014554275.1:69849-107999 GCF_001313825.1 Dinoponera quadriceps
GACGATCTGATCGTCTAGCATCGATAACACCATCGAGGAAACGAGAGTCTACGAGTAAGCGTTATCGAAACTCTCGGAAGTGAACCCGTCCGCTTTGATAACGCGGTAGACACACGTAGGGAATATTCAACGCTCTCAGCAGGGTTATCATCGCAATCTTCTAACACAGCCCGAATGCACTAAAAAATTTCCGTGCGAATGCTACCGTCGAATGTCATCGACACCCCGTGGGGATTTTTCCCTTATATTTCCACTAATCTCCATATATAATAATGCATAATGTTATTTTACGAGGCTAATAAGACATGAATAATGCAGCAGGCGCGAATATTCGCATTATCGCTCATGTAACATTTTGCCGGGCGCTCATTTGCATCCTGCCGCAGTTAAGGCTATTGTCGCGACCATGAGGCTCAACGAGAGTTCAATGCACCAGTTGCGATGTCATACGTAAGTATAGTCACTTCGAAATTAGACTAAGAAGTATAATCCTACTAGAGATCGATGCATCTAGAGGGCACCGACTAGACGTTTTAATCGATAAAACCGGCCGTTTGCGGAATTCTTACACAGCGACTATCTCTCCGGGAGTCAACGACTCTTTTATCAATATAGGGAAAGAGGCAATATGATAGGCAGAGGTTATATTAACATATCGGCATATATTTAAACGCGAAACAGACTAACCACTATTATCGAGTGGTACAGCTGGTTGGTGATAAGGGAAATAGCGATCCATCGAAGAAGAGATCGGTTAAGTTGCAGTGTTGATTAACTCATTAGGTTGCAATCGCCGCCGATGTAACGGTGTGTGCGGACAGTGCATTTATCTAATAAATCATTCAGTAGCGCAACTTAAATACTGAGTTCCGATCATTAACTAGCTCTAAATTGCGACACATTTCAGGACACATTTCTTTAATTAACATATTTCTAATGACTGTCAATTACTGTGATTTTCGTTGTATTAATTCGATATTTTATTTTGAGCAGGACATATTTTATTTTTCCAACGTAACTGTGTATTCTTGTAGCGTAGAATCTTGATTGATCTTTACAAAAAAAAGAACCTACACATCAGTTTTGCGTTTAAGAAGCAATATAAAAAAAGAAATGTATCCTGAAACTGCCACGATCACTGTCCCTCTTCCCCTACATTCTATCGAGATACAGAAGTTCGTGAGGAATGCATTTCGATTTGAGTCGATCGGAAGATAGCGCGAGAAGTGGCACGTCTCACCTTTCTCATAGTTCTTCTGCGCGAAGGAGAAATTGTGATTCACGTCCGGTGGATCGGCGTTGTCGAAGAGGTCGGAGGACAATTGGCGCTGCAGCAGGATCGTCTCATGAGTGAGCTCGCGCACCTGGATGAGAAGTTCCTCATAGCTAGAAACTGGTAGCGTCATCTCTGTTGTTGCGTTGTTTTCCGTGCTTCACCGCGCTCCTGCGCACGAGCCTCGTGCGAACAGCCATCCGACTTTAATTCTGAAGCACAAAGTGAAATATTCATGCGTGGTGAGGTGCTGTCGGGCCGAATGCAAGATTAATTAGTCCGGCGGTGTATCTTACGTCCGCGCGGACGAGAGATATATTTGTTCAGAATAAGAGACATCAAGCACTCCACTGCTCAGAGACGTGCGAAAGGAAATAATTAACCGGCATTAATTCTGATAGCTTAGATAATTGACTGCAGTCAAGACGGATGAAATGCAAACGTAGCTACGTTATATTAGGGATTGTGAAATCATGTGACGTCGCGCATCGCGGACAATATGCTTTCCAGACGCTTGAATAAAAGCTTGAATAAAAAGCGAAGCAGCTTTTAATCTCACGTGGTTTCGCGCGGGTGTTGAGATATACACACACATACATGCATGCACACACACGCGCGCGCACGCATATACACACATACACACTGAAAAAGATGTTTCCTTCCATCAAAGAACAGACGCTCTCTCGCTGTAGCCGTCCCGTGCCCGTGTAAAATCATTCTCGTAGATGGAAGTCCCCAGGGAGGAGCTGCGAGGCGTGTTGTTGCGAAATGAGAATTCTCGAGGATGAAAAATCGCGAAATAGATGTGCGCATTCCCGAAACTCACATGGACAGAATGAACGGGCAAATATCGAGCGAAATTTTACTTGAAACTTGCGAAGAAGAATGTGGCTAAAGCGATAATCGAAGCGAAAATCAGATTTCTTTTTGGTTTAACCTTAATAAAAAACAAAAATATGCAAAAAAACAATAAAATTGTACAAAATGTATCTATATTAATACAAATAAAAAGAAACGGAAAAGATTGCACGCGCGCAAACATTCGCACAAATTAAAATCCCTTCCGAGAGGTCCGGTGGCTTGTGCAAACAAACGACAGTAGTTTTACACTCGGTGGAACGTTAGAAAAAAAAATAGTTTGTTGAAAACGAATGCCTGGAAGATCCCCGGACAAAGTTCAAGTGTGCACATTCAACCACAAAGATAAAAATTTTGTTCCAAACTTCAACCACATGAAGAAAAATGTAAACGTAAGAATATAAACGATAAGGGAGGAGAAAAAATGTTTACAGATAATAAGAGCTCACAAATGTATCACACGCGGCACAACGTATCAAAGTTCGATTTGGAACCGTAATAACGGAGATAAGAACCCGAGATTGTGAACGCATAGGACATGTCACAGTCAGCCCGCTGTTGTTGCGAATTCATGCAAATGCAACGTGGAGTGTTGCACTCCCTCCGCGTCTAAAGGAGCTTTTGTTGGATTCAAAGGGAAGAAACATCACGCTCGTTCTCCCCCGGGTACTCCTCGGCGGCGCTCCTTCCATCTGGCACTTGCGCTCGCACGACAGCCCGAAAGTGCATTCGAGTGCATGCAACTTGCGCCGTGCATCGTCTAGCTCGAGAGAGCTGCACATAAGTATGGGATAGTGTGTGAGCGGCGCGCGCTCGATCGATTGTGGGAGAGCCGGAGTGCGCATATACACGCACACTTGACGCACGTGTACGTCGCGTGCATACCGCGTGTGCTTGAAACACGCATTAGCTCGGAGTAATAATATGAAAGATAATGATATGAGATTGAACTATAATAATATCAATTTATATCGCTTTTATATAACACCGTATTACGTGTAGACGTTAATAAAATTAATTGAGGGATAATATTATTTAATTTTCTAATAAACAATATCTTAACATATAGATAGGCAATAAACTACCGGAAAGTTTCGATCGACTCATATTGTATTAACCATTACTTCTCCGACAAAATTGTCAGGGAGCCTTGATGTCGATTTTTTTCAAGACTCGTACTCTCGGTGAAGACATCGAATTTTTACGGCGCCTGGTATATGAACGAACGAAGGCGAACGTACATTATACATACGTACATAGCGCAAGTATAGTGTTCGTGTGGTAACTATATAAGAAAAAGTACAGGCGAGGGTGAAACCTAGGTCGCCGGGAGGGACAACAGAGGGTGACAAGGGGATTTTCGCCTCTGTGTGCCATGTTTCATGGCCAGTGTAATCCGGTCCCCGACATTGCGTCGCCGCTACATGAGTCATAAACGCAAATATCAGGATCCGTCGCGGTTGAAATTGAGTAATCCGTATTACCGGGACGATTTTTTAGCACCGGCGCTAATTCCGCCGTTGGACGCGTAAAGCTCGAGAGAAAGAGAGACGTGGCGGCACGTCCAGCGAAGGATCGATAGCGAGCCGTGGCTCGCATCGGATCCCGCACGCTTCTCGGATATTCGTGAGACCGATTATTAATAATCCGCCTCTCGACTCTGACTTTGAATCTGCAGCATCACGGAAACAACGCCGAGAGCTTGTAATCCCCGCTATTTAACATCATTACAGTTTTAACAGGATATTTCACGGTGATAACATCGGATTCAATTTTTTCCTCCCTAACAAAGTGTGCGGCAGAAGCGAGTGGCACTCTAATTGAGCAACGGCACGATTTAATCTGATTTTTTCGCTCTCGCTTTACGGCTATCTCACTCGCAGTCCTTAATGAGCGCGATTTCATAATCATTCCTTTTAGATTTCTCGAGATCCAACGGGCGCATTTCCACCGTGATGTCAAATCCCGTAAAAATATGACAAATTACGTAACGGTACCGGGCAGAGCGAGATGCTAATCACCGGCCGCGAGCGTGAAGAACAGAGAGTTCCGCGATCGCGCGAAAAGACAAATTAAATAGAACGTTCGTTTGTGACGGAGATCGCAGGAATAACCGCCGCTCTTCCAGATAAAGCGTCTATCCCACTGTATATTTAGCGAAGAGCAAAGCGGGAAGCGGGATCGTCCTTTATTTTTCATGCGCCGAGTGTGCTTCGATTATATTTGGACTTGTCGCGAGCCGCCTGTATTTCCTCGAGAACTCCCCCATAAGAAGGAAACAGCAGTTTGGCAGAGGGCCGCGCGTGACGGCTAATTATAGCCACGACGGTTTCGGCCGAAGATGGAAAAGCCTTGACGAGAATGCCGACCGGTTTGTCGAGGGAACCGCCATAAAAGTGCACAGCCTGGATGCGCGCGACCCGCATCCGATCGACCGTGAAGGAAAATTGTTGTGTGTTTACGGGATCATGCTGCGCTTGTGTGTGCCTGAAATCACGATGCCGTGGCGAACAATGCACTTTTACGGCGTACACGGCGATAAACGGCTTTATTTACCGCGCCTGTTACCTGAGAAGAAAGATTCGTTAATTAATGAAATTTAAATTCATACCTGACGGCTGATTATCCTCCGTGCTAACTTTGCCGTTAGAATTTCTCTCTCTCTCTCTCTCTCTCTCTCTCTCTCTCTTGGTATTCCTTATTAGAGCGTAAAATACGGAAAGAGGACGAATGACCTTTTTCGCAATTTTGGAAGAGAACTACGGAAAAGCGTTTTTACGTTGCTAGGAGGGCTTAACGGTCCATAACCCCGCGTTCTCATCCCGCAGCTCGCGTGCGCTTTCATTCACCGTTCAGTTTCTTCCGCCTGCGAACGCGGAAGTATCTTTCTTCGTGCGTGCGTAAACATCGTCTCGCTCGCTCGCAGGAAGCAGGGATCCAATACGGTTCACGACGATTTCCACCGTAAATGCCCACGGTGCTCTACCTCGTCCCGATCAAATCATCACGGGAGCCATAACGCGAGTAGGGGAAAGGGAAAGATGACGCTCAATTTGCTCATTTTTCGAAGTTAACAATAGATAAAGAGCCGACGTCCAACTAATTAGACTTTTAATAATAAATAATATTTGTAATAATAAAGTTTGAATTCAATCCGCCAACGACAGCAGATGATGTAATAAAAAATATATTTTCGATACGCTCATATATAATTTTGTGATCTTTTTTCATAAAGAATTACCAATTATAATAAATATTTTCATTTTCTTTATAAAGATACTGTAAAATATATCTAAAATTGCATATAACGCATTATTATTTTTCATATCTCAGACTGAATATTTTTTTAATTGAGCAAATAAATATATTGACCATGAAGTAATATGATCATATGTAAATATCATGTGCGGATAAGATGCCGTATTCGTGCATTTTATTTTAAATTATATAATTATAAATCATTGTTTTTATTTTTGTTTTTACCTAGATTTTATTTTCTTAAAATTATATTATCACACATATCATATTTTAATTAATAAATAATATTTTTATTCTTATTTTATTTATTTATTTTATTTATTTTATTTTACAAACATTATAGTAATAAAACAATATAAATTTCGTAAAAATTATTTTATATATAACAAAATTATTTATTAAATTTATCTTTAATCGTTGCCATCTTATTCATATATGGAGGTAATATGATGACACGTCCCCAAAAAAATGTAAATTAAATAAAATTCTAATTTATCCATACATTTTTCAGTTTATGCAGATGATAGGCAAGGTTTTAGCTATTCAGGAAAAATTAATCATTATTTTTACGTTATTACGAAAATGAGGAAAAATCGACCAACCTTAAGGTCGTCATCTTACTCTCTTCCCCTGTGCGAAGAGAAACACGTGAATCTTTCGAGAGGTCGTATGACACGCGAGAACGGCGCACGGCACATGCAAACGAAAGAACGATACGGAATTAACCGGCGACCTAAATCCTCTTTCTGTGTCTCCACCGTATTATCCACCATTCTTCTCGCGACGTCTTCGCACGTTCACCTGCTCGCTCGCTTTTTATGGATTTCACCGTGTCGCGTCTCAGACAGTCCGTGATCATTATTGTTCCGATTCCAAAAGCCGCCTACTTTCGAGTGAAATTCCGCAGTTATTAGTACGCGAACGCTGTGGGATAAACGCGGCGTTCATATCGGTCGGACAGATAATTCGCATTCTTTATATGTAATTGGAGAATGAAATACACGGGCATTCGCCGGAATTCACCGGGCGAAATGTCGCGCGTAAATGTATTTTATTAATTTCCGCGGCGCGATTTGCACACGCATACACGCAAACGCGGACCGACCGACATTACCGACGTTATTAAATATTGGCATGCGTTGAGAACAATGAAATCACTAATTATCCAAATAAAATATAAGCATCTGCGGGCGTTATTTAGCTATCACGTGCGAACGTATCCTGTGCGGGCACAATAATAATTGTGACGATTCTGAGCGTGAAATTATACACAATTATCTCGCACGATAAACTCGCTAATTAACTCTTAATTAACTCAAAAGAAATTATCCGAACGATAAATAAAACGGACAAACTATGTGGAAAAAGAACGCGAGTTTCTTTCTTTAGCCTTTTTTTTTACACACGATCGACATTGTAAAAGAGCTGCAGCGACCTCTACAAAAGATCTAGAACGAACCGACCTCACGCGATCTCTCTTTGTCTTCTCGTCGAGGCATTCGTGCAAGAACCACCGCTTGAACGGTGCCACTCGAAAGGACAGCATTCATGAAGACACGCGGCGATTTCGATTCGGGAATGAACGTTTCCCGTTTATTTCGGCCGCGATTTCGCTGCCTAACGAATTCACTCCGGCGATGCGTTAACCCGGCTCGTTATCGTCGCGGCATTAATTGCCGCGCGGCTTCACCGGGGCTTTTCACGGCCGGTGCGGATCACGGGCGCACCGTAAACGCGATTCGGCTGCTTCTCTCTATGATAATGCGCGCGCGAAGAATGAAGGCGTGTAGCGGATCCGCGCGTCTGCATTGCTCCGTGGTCCATGACCGGAACCAGTTCGGATAGTGAAGAAGAGGAGAAGAAGAAACAGGTGGGCGCTTGCTCGCTCATAAGGATCTACTCGTCTCTCTCGGAAAGAGAAGAGAGGAGAGCTCCTCTTTTATTTCCGTCGCCGGAGAAAATACCGGGAAGGGGGAAAAAAGCTGACCGGACTCTCGCTGTCCGCGGACGGCTCTTAAAAGCCGCCGCTATTCCTTTTCTTTCGGCACACATGCTCAAGCGACCGGACAAATCGGTTCTGGTACCGGGCGTGCGCGCCGTGTTTTAGGATAGCTTTCGCCAAAGTCGGATTCAAGTTATCGAAGTTCGAGAATATCGAGATACTTTTCGAGGAAATCATAGAAAAATCGGGACGTCATTTTGCGCGTCTAATGATAATTAATAACTGATTCGTGAATAACAATAAGAATTACCGGCACAAATTTTCGGTTCTGTGACGTGTCATTCAACAATAATCGAAAAGTTCATAATCTCCTTTTGCGTTAACAAGATAAAACAGGTAATATTCAATAGAGAATAAAAGAAAAAAAAATTGACAGTACGAGCCAGAATGCGGATGTATGTTTTCAATGGTAAGAAATCTATACATGTCGTAACGGTAATATTCGACTGATAACAATTTTAAATCGCCAACCAGGCTGACCAAAATTCAATGAAAGTCACCTTCAGAAATCTCATCGAACAGAGGCGTTTCGGTTTTTCTTTTCTCGTTCGCCGGAAAAATTCGACGCCTAATTATTGATCATTAACCCTTTGCACTAGAGGGTTCCGGAGTGGAGCCATTTAAAATTTGTCTTCAAACTCGAGGACTCCGCTGTGGAGACAATGCAAATAACTTTCAGTTCATAACATAAGGACAAAGACAAATCATAAAAACTATTGTGTATAGGATATTCTGCTCTTGCTATTTGCATTTGAGTTTGAAGAGTTTGAAGACAAATTTTAAATGGCTCCGCTCCGGAGACCTCGAGTGCAAAGAATTAAACCATGACAGCACGGTATCGTTCTCGATGATCGTACACAGAAAAAAGCGCTAGATTCAAGTAAGTAATTACTCCAATACTTCTTAACAAATCTTTATTTGGATTATAAGGAAATATTATTTTAATGAAGCACTTTATTCTGCATTCAAATAATATTTACTCGATCCCACTAAAATTTATTTAATCCAAGTAAAAATGGAATAATTATTTACTTGAATGTAGCACTTATTTTCCCGCGTCGGAAAATGTCTTAATTTCAAGTGGAATTTACATTACGACACGCGTGTCCGGTATAATGAACGTGTCAGACTGGTCGGAACATTTAACGAGAGAATAAGCCGCTGACGATCTTCCTAATTCGTTGCCGCTCGAATCGCGAGTTAGCTTGACGGGACGTTACCGAGTACATTTTTAAGAGCGGTCCGATTACGCGAGGGCGAAGTAGTCACAATTACGCGCCGGGCCGTTGACCCGTTCGGCGATGTCGTACCGGTGGCGGCTAAATCGTTTGCCGGATGACGTTAAGATCGATCACAGACGGTGCTGGCTCACGTGTGCGTCGAAGCCAGCAGCGGGGATCAGCGATGCCTTTGGCGCTTTGCAACAGAAACATGCGCCAAGAATACATGCCGCTTTGCCACCCTTCGCAAGGTGTCCTCTTTGATGCATTATGTCAAATTTATCAACACGCAACAGACATTACCTACGGCCGTTGTAAAGCAATAATAGCCGCCCGAATTCTACAAATTTTTTTAAATTTTATCGCAGAGAAAAATATTACTCGTACTGTGAAAGAAAGCAGTTACTCAGTTTGTTTTTTCTTCCTTTAAGTAATGGTTAAGATTTGAATAAAGAATATTTTTTTCTTGGTAATAATATTAAAATATACTCACAAGTATTAAAAAAGCTCATTTTCATTTAGTCGGAAAAAGGATTTGTTCTCTGTTTTTAAGAATATTATAAACTCGAAGAAAAGTTAAACTCGGTTAATTACGTATAAGTAAAATCGAAGTTTTAGTTTTGGTATCTTAATTTAATATTCTTAATTGAAATGCCAAACTTACTGGGGATTCAGAAATTTTGAATAAATTTGATGCTTTTATGACATATAAATTTATGAAATATTTGAAACAAGAATATTTACTTGAATGCAGTATTTGTTTGTATGTACTAAGAAAAAAATACTTAAAAATTTATTTGCACGAAATAAGATTTATTTCAATAAATTTTAAAGTATTTTTCTCTCAGTGTACACTGAAAAAAGAAAATTTTAATTTTACAAAGTATGTTTTTTGTGACATTTTCATTTTTTTGTGACACTTATTGGTTAGAAAAAAATTTGACCGTAACGATGCAATATATATTTTTGAGAAATATTCTTAAGTTTGCTTATTAATTAATTTTCCAGGAATAAAATTTTGTTTCGCCGTATTTAAATAAACGTTTATTTCCATGAAATAAACCTCATATTTCACAAATAAATTTTAATTTTTTTTTGTAGCTTCCCACCCGATGATAGATCGTTTTGCGATAAGTTCCGTCGTCGCGAGATCTTGCTTCGACATCTCGCAGTGAGCTGCTTATTAATACCGAGGGTTTCCCGCTACCAGGTGGGTGGAGGATCGTTGCTTTCAGGAGGAGAAGTCGATAATTCGATAATTTGATAAGTACTGACAACGAATGTGATATAATTGCCCGACCTAATCACGTTCTGCACTCTTTCTTGACTCTTGTAAATCGATCGAACGAAAATTACCGTCTCTGTACGATCCCCCTACGTCGTTTTGTTTATAAATACCCGGACATTTTTGTTTGAACTCTCGTCCCCGGGGTCGGTGACTTTTGACACTATTCCGAGTGTCTCCGGCGACGTCGACGATAAATTAATTAACTCAGTGGGAATGTATTCCCGTCGTGCACGCTTCCGCCAGGAATTCACCTCTATTTACATATCTCCCGCATAACGTAAAGTTTCTAGACTCCCTGCCTTATTGTGCCGTGCGCAAAGTCCACGATTTAAGCGCGTCAATCTCGTGTCTCGCGCGGCTAACGTGTCCGTCGGCAGTTGACGGCCGCGGACCGACGGTACACGTGTTTCCAACGGCGAGTTATCGCCGCCGATTTTCTGAGGCTCTCCTTCCGCACTTCTTCTTTACATCGTGGCAACGTGCCGTTTATAGCGGTCGAACAAGCGATCGGCGATGCTGATCCGTTCTCGCTGCATGTTTTGCCGCATTTACCGCGTCGTTTGCTCGCACCGTGCGTACTGTTACGTTTCGTTTGAAGGAAAAGTGCATTGCCCGGCGCAGTTTCGAGAAGAGAATTATGTCCCGCGCAGGGCGGCCGCAAGAGCAGACGATGTCCCGAGAGTCCCCCCCCCCTCCGTGTAAGATTTCCTCCGAAAATATTTCGGCATTTGCGAACTTTCGTCCGATAATGTCGTGGAATGTCGTACTCGCGCGGGAATTCGCTTTAAAGAAGGAAACCAACGGGACGTGACTCAAGCACTTGAAAGACAATCCAATAACCGAACAAGTTCAAGGAGAGGTTAAATTGGGCCAACGATTCACTAACTCGCGAGAGTCGAGAAGAAGCAAAAAATTCGCTTCCCCCGTTTCCTTTGTCCGCGAATCTCGATGATCGTCTCGAGGTTCCCTACGAGATTCTCTCGATCATGTGATCATTTGTGGAGACGCGTAAACGATAACGACGACGGAAGCGCTTAACTGTAAGGAAAGGCGAGAAGGAGCGTTCTCTCCTTATTTATTTACTCGCAAAGCCGGCGGTTTAAAATATTGCGCGCGCGAGACCGCCGCTTCCTCGGCTGCACTTTCTACAGTTTCCCACATTTTTCCTTTCCTCCGGACGTGCGCTCGTCTCATTTAATATGTAGAAAGCGCAAGAAAGCGCATTCAAGATCGGATCTGTAATTTACGTGCGCGATCCCAACACGCAGAGACCGAAACGCACCGCCGATTTTCCGGGGTATCTTTAAAGGGCGGCGCTATATGGGTCACCACGGAGCCTTCAATTTCGGGTATCGACCGCGCGGAAGTTTCGACGAAGCACGCACACACAACACGCTCCTTCATTCGCTCAGATAGTTACCTTACAGGTGTCCGCGGTGGTCGCTGACCATGAGAATGTCGGAGAGATCACGCACTGTGTCACACGGTATATTGAAGCGCACGGAGGAGACGAAAAATCATGTCCCCGAACTGTCCACTCGCGACACACGCTGTTTATAGCGCGCGCGCGCGATCTCTCTCGGTCGAAAACGGAGAGCAGAGGCGGCGGCGATAGAACGCGGTTCACAGCAACGACGGAAAAGACACCCGTTGGGAAAAAAGAAGCAGAGCGCCGTCCGTAGACCTGTCTCGCAACGCTGCCGTCCGAAAACTCGTGGTAAGCGCTTGATGCAGCCGTCACGGTGTGCCCCCACCACCCCGTCGCTTGCCGCCGCAGCCGCTGGAAGTTAATCGCGGAGGAGAAACCCCCTCGTGGTCGTATGTACTGCCGCCGCCGGCGGAGCCCGTATCGTTGGCGCCGTGCACTCCCTACGATTGTCGAAGCGAGCCTGTGTTATCGTGCTGCACGAGACTCTCCGATGTTAAGGAGTTGAACGCGCTCGATTCATCGTCAAATCCAACGGTGGAATCGAGCGAGAATTCAACGTAACGAGGCTCGCAGATATCGAGTCTCGATTTGCGTTGAATTTCCCCGAATGACTGTATCTACAATAGGGTGCCTCGAGTGTAAGAAATCGACCAATCACGATTGATTGTTCTTCTATAATTCGATTGGTCAATTTTTTACGCTTAAGATTTGCAACATCTATTGTAGACTCGACTTAACGGGGAGTTTATTCGGCGGCAGAATTTCTACGGAAGATCCGACGTGAACTCTTGTCTGGTCCTAAATTATTTAATTATCCAAAGGCAAGGTGGATTTTCAGAAGGTCAAAGCGTTGTTCCAAGTGTTTTACCGCAATTATTTAAAGTCCCCGGACTGACGTATTTCGATATATCATCTGCATCGTGACTAGCATAAATACGTTAAGATGCGTCCTTATATAACATTTTATCAACATATAAAAAAAGATCGTTTGAGTGTATATTATGGACTCGTTCGATTCCAATTAGAATCGCTCAATTATTCTCTATAAAATAAAGGGTAAAATCTGGAGAATAACGAAAAGATTCTAATAGGAATCGAACAAGTCCATGATACCGTGAAAATTGCGGCGATATTCTGATACCATAAATATTGCTACTTATTTTGTCCGAAAGAGAACGCAATCCGGAATTATTATAGTAACTAGAAGTCAATATTTTGATTAAAATGATGGCGTAATAAATGAATATTTCTCAAAATAAGCATATTTTAGAAAAAAAAATGTTGAAATGCCATCATAAAGCATACATTAAATGTTTACATACTATCTGGATCAGTTAGTAAACATTACCGTATTTTTCTCATCTATAAAGAAATAGAAGAAAAAATTTCAAACGAAATAAATAGAAGAGGATGTTCGAGTCGAAATTTCAGCTTTACATTAAGTCTTCTATCGTGCTCCTTTTGATGCTTGAACGACAAATGGAAATGTTATTTCCGTTTTCTCCACTTGAAGACCTAAAGTAGAATATAAAATTCCACCCTGAGAGGTCTAAATTCCCATTGTAGCATGAAAGGAACATTATTAGCGCTCCTTTGATGCTACAAATGAGAAGTTATTTCCGTTTTCTCTGCATAAGAAGACTTAATGGTAGAACCAAGTAGAGAGTTAATATAGGACCAAAATCTCAACTCGGGTAGCTTCAGTCTCTTACTGCATATTTTACATGGCTATTACAGACAGTCCTTCATTTATAGCTTCATCTTTACAAGTTGAAAACCACCAACAAAACTTGAAGCCGCGCGACGTTCCGCGCAGGCCGTCACTCGCGTCGGACGGCCGCTCGTGCGTGCCTTGCGTGGCGCGTAGATTAACCCTTTGCACTCCAGCCTAGTAATGCATAGAGGCTACCAGCAACTCCAGCACTATATTAGTTCCAAGTACATACCTATGATGTAGAAGAAAAATAGAGTCGTTTCAATAAAACAAAATTTTTATTTCTTAGCTATTTTATAAACAAAACATATTCTAACTTATATTATAAAAGAAAAACATAAATTTTAGGACTTAAAATTTCTTAAAGTGTGATATCTTTCGAAACAATTGCCCATATGCATTCGCGGTTTACCGGGACAAGTATCACAGTATTCCGAAGTTTCGCGTCTTTGTCCTTTTTCCTGTCTATTAGAACAAACAATACAATCTCTTTTCTTGCCTTTTCGCAATATGTGCAGTTTTTTGTCCAGTCTTGTTTCAGTTGCTGAAGTGGAAGGTCTTGATCGATCATCGCGGAATTCACCTACAAGTTGATCGACTAATCTCTTGACGAACTTCAAATGGGACAGTGGTTTTTCGTTCTTGCTTTTTTTTACACACTTATATAAAATGTATGCATTTATTGCAGACATCTCCATTCCCCAAAAGAACATCTTCCTCCACCACTTAAGAGATTTTCTTAGAAAACAATATGATGATGCGTATTGATCAGCGCGATCAACACCACCCATTGAAGCCGTGTAGTTAACAACAATTTTTGGCTTTTCCACANGCCGTCTACAGATAGTGTATCTTCGTCCTCTAAATCTGATTCAATAATTGCAATTCTTCTTTTTTTTCTAACTACTATTACGTCACTATCGTCATTATCTGTCTCTAAATGATCTTCTAATTCTATTTCACTTAAATCGTCGGCAAGCAACGCAAAATCGAGTTCATCTTCCACATCACTTATTTCACAACTATTGTCAAAATTTTCGCCTTCCATCTTCACTACACGAAGGGTTATAACGTTATGAATGTGACGAAATAAACTTAAATAGAGCACTTTTTACTCTTATTACAATGTAAGCATAATAAACGTATCATAAACACTATAAGATAAGCACAGACTATTTTGCTTACCTAACTGTTAAGGGCGCCGAGGCAGCAAAACAACCATGTCGCCGCTACGGCGACAGCGGATTTACTGTTAGCTTTTTAATGTCGCAAATACGGCGACAACGGAGTGCAAAGGGTTAAAAGGGGAGAAAAAATTGCGTAATCACGAGAACATGCGCCGCGGGTCATATCGGCGGCTCCTCGAGCGGCTTATCTGAGATGCTCGAGATAATATCGCACAACAACGACGAAGCGCAGGACGAAATGCATCGCAGACGCCTCGTATCTGTTCGCGGGACACGCGCGCAGATCTTACAGGCACGACACGTATGCGCCCGTCACGCACCGTCGTCGTATATCTGTATAATCCGATCTGAGGCACGACGGGAGGATCCCTTTTTCTTCCCTCTCATTTGGAACGGCCCGGTCTTAATGATACGTCGGTTACACGGGCCGAGCCCTGCAGGGACATGTGATTAAGCG
Organism: Dinoponera quadriceps; assembly: GCF_001313825.1. Lineage (NCBI taxonomy): Eukaryota > Metazoa > Arthropoda > Insecta > Hymenoptera > Formicidae > Dinoponera > Dinoponera quadriceps. The sequence goes on from NW_014554275.1 coordinate 84,536, forward strand.
CGTTTCAAGTTCGCGCGTGGATATCGCGTGGTTTTCGCTAAAGGTTTTCGCCGGGGTTTATTTGTTAAAATGAAATCGGCGATCTTCCGTCGCTTCTGTCTACGTTATTATGAAAATCACTCACGGAAGTCGTTCGCGAAAGACTCGGAATTTCCTTGAAGATCAAACGCCGCGAAGAGCGTGCGCGTTCGCGTTAACGTTCGCGTCGACGCTTCTCGCGTGCTTCGCATTACGTGACCACGCGTCGTGCTCATTAAATAGAATTCGCGGCTTCGGTCGAGTCGCGCTCGAAGAAGGGTAGGTATACGCTGAGCGAACGAACAACGAATGTGTAATATCCCAGGCAGAACGAATTTCTAAAAAATATTTTAAAGATGTTTAAAAGACGTTCTGTTTTTCTTTTTTAGATATATTTCAGACATCTTTTTCCGAAATTTATTCTGCCTGGGATGAATAGAATCTCGACTTTATTATATTCTGGGACAAATCCTGTAAGAGCAACAATTAAAGTTAATATCTGATAAATGTAGATAGTTATCGTGAAAGGAAGAAAGAAAAGTGAGTGAATAAGTAAAATGCAATGATAACACGTTGAATGTAGATGATACACAGAAAAAAATAGTGTTAAATCAATGATAGATATTCTTATATATAAACAAGAATATTATAATATTCTTAGAAAAATGTAATCTTGAATTGAGTACAATTAATACTTGCATCAATATAAACTTATTCGAATCAAGATTACAAATCTTAATAATCATCTTTATAATAATTTGTTTATTAATCTTTTAAAAATATTATAATACTTTTGTTTATATATGAGAATATCTATCATTAATTTAAGACTAACTTTTTTCCATGTATGCAATAATATATCGCTAAATGTTGATATAATAACGACCCAAGACCTAGAGTAAAATGAGGATGACATTAAAGAAGAATTAGCGCTTTGCAGTTTAAGGTAGTGACTACAGCTTGCTGATTTAAATGATACCAGCGATAGCTTGTAGTGTATATATATAGTGTATATAGAAAGTAACATATTGATCTTAACGCTGCAGTAACATCACAGGTCTCTCAGGCCCAGGCATCACGAAAAAAATGGTAAAAATCGTGGTTTTCTTTATTTTTTTTAATTACTCATATTTATTAAATTTATCACTGATTTTTGTTTATTGCCATTGTAGACTGGTCGCCGCCAGGAAATCGGCTATCTCATTGGATCAGGCTGATAATAGCACATTGGTCACATGGACTCAACTTTCTGCGAAAGAAAACACGATAAATCTCATGTTACCGTCAGGAATATTCGCGACTAAACGCGCACGAACTTTCTTCGATAAACCATCTTATGAACAAACCGGCTCGAATAAACGTTCCGTTCAGACTCGTTACGGCACATTTCATTGTACACATCGTTGTACACATTCTCCAAATTGCAACAACGAACGTGTGCATTCGTTCCTTGTTCGTTCGCTTCGATGTGTATCCAGTCGAAGGTGCAGCCAATGCTCTCTCGCGAACGCGCCTCTTCACACGTCGACCTTTTCGTGTAGCGTGCGCGACTACACGCGCACGATCCGCATGTACAATGCGTAGACTCGTCGTAAAATATATCGAAGGTCCATTCAGGTTTATGTGGCCGACGTACGTGTCCTACACATTATGCGTACATTAATTTAAGGCACCAACACACACACAGAGAAAGAAAGAGAGAGAGAGAAGCGCACACTGCGAGTAATGGCGAGCTTTCTCGCCGCAATGAGGGGACCCTTCGAGACAGAACCACACGCCTCTCCTTTCTCTTTCTTTTTGTCTTCTCTTTCTTCTGTCTGTCTCTCTTTTTCCCTCTCTCTCTCTCTCTCTCTCTCCCTTCTTTCTTTTATATCCTACGTTTGCCCTCCGATATCCACCTTCGCCAACACTCCGAGACGTGACGCACGGCGCGACTTCGTCGAGACCAATGGGCGGCACCTAAGGGCGCCTCACGCGAAGCAACGTGTATTATATACCTTGGACTATATGTCGCTGTTATCATCAGCGACGTTTTATATGCGATCAAACGCCTCTGGCGTCTACGTTTCACGTGATGTCCCGCAGCGACCTTCGTTTTTGAGCGACGAAGTCCTCCATGTGTCTAATTTACTCGCCTTTTAAAGATAGTTTGTGTCTACTTGACAGACTAATAAAAATCTACTTTGACAACATTGACACTTGTTAACTTTTTCCTCAAACCTTTAATTTTGCAGATTTAATTTTCATGCCACGTTGAACAATCTATTTCTGATGCTAGAACAGCGAAAACGGAAATTTAAAACATCACTAGGATACGAAATAGGAGTGAATTGTATTATTAAAATTGAAATTTACCTCTTTTGCTATCTTAGCACCTGCTGCGTTGTACAATTAAAAGCTTAAAATGAGGCCAAAATTTCGACTCGGGCGAATTCGTTGTTTTATTCGTCGAGTAAATTTCACTTAATTTAACCTTTCGAACAGACAATACACTTTCTTCGCGTTTGCCGATGGGACTTGAATCAAGAATAAACGTCTTGAAACAGTTGAAACTTATTTAAACAACTTTTCTTTCTTCCGCGAGAGACCGTTTCATTGCGTATTCCCTCTCGCATCTTCCTGCTTCAACACTCGTGTTTCTTTCTCGCAGCACCATCACGGGGATTTAATATTTAGCAAATTGCGCGGAAGCCCTTCGCAGGTCGTGACACACGAGAAAGGAAACCGGTACTTTGTATTCTCGTCAATAATTAAATATATAGCTAGTGTACGACGGGAAACGTGACGGAAATTTCCGATTACCGCGCGGCGATAGATCGCGAGCGTGACGTACACGTTTCGCAAGCTACTCCCGGCCGTTCGTTATGACGTTACAGCGTTGGCTTGCTTGAAACAATAGCGAAAAAGACCGGAAGCAAAATCTCCAGCGCATGATAAAATCGTTTTCAAAGAAGGCTATCATCCGGTGAAAATATAGAATTAACATATGTGGCTGTTCAAAGAGTACGATCTTCGTTTCTATCCCGCTATATACCGTAATGCTTCGTTCTCAATTCGGCGGGAGAAATTACCCGGGAAATATAACGACGTGTAACAGTTTTCTAGGTTCTATTGTCGGCGTAATTTCACAAAAGACTTGAATCAATAGCAACTATGCTCGTATATGTTGCGGATGCCTTGCTACTCTAGACAACACACAATATTTGTGAAATATTTAAAAAAGTATTCAGTAGATATTAAATATTTTGTAAGTATTCAAATGTCCGGGAAAGTCGAGTACGAGGAAGATTATGATAAATATTCCAAAATATTTAGGAGAAATATTTTTCATAAATAATAAAAACATGGTTTTATTCAAGTAACATTCACCTCCCCCCCCCCTATTCGTACAATTTCTAGTTAATATCATTCCTGAGATTAAACTTTCACGTTTCGGAGAGGAGACTAGACGTTATGAAACAAGGGGAGTGTGGATGGCAGTCGGCGAAATCCAAAGAAATGTCCAAATTGTGTGCAGGCCTGTCATAGGCCATTTCGAAAAAACCGACGCACCGCTAGTTTGATATTAAGCTAGCGAAATCGTTTAAGTTTATATTATATAAGAAAACTATACATGTCTTTGCTTTTGCCCTACGTGTTCTGGAAACCGAGGTATTTTAACCCAAAGTCCGAAATTGCGATTTTTACGATGAAGAAACGATTTCACAAAATATCCAATTGAATATCTCTCTCTGATACGTTTAATAGAAATAGCAGCGATTTCACATAAAATCGCGTCTTCATAAGAGAGAGAAAGAGAGAGAGAGACAGAGAGAGAAAAAGAGAGAGAGACCGTTCTATTACATGTTTCACGATTGTCGATTGCATCTGCGTCTCTTGGCCAATCAAATCGCCAACGGCTTCTTTCTGATTGGTCAGGAGATAATCGAATAGACGAGGACGCAATTAACAATCGCTAATGTGAGACGGACATTACGCTACCGGCGGCAAAAAGCTGTATTACCAAAGCCTTGATATATTTATGCCGGAAGCCGCTAGTACACACATTCTAATACGCCCTTTTCGCTCCTTCGTTCAATAACACTCGATCGCCATCATGGAGAATACCGCAACGAAATGGCCGTTCAACAAGGTGCTGCAGCTGATCAAGTTGTATCACCAACGGCCTGTTCTGTGAAATACCAAATGCGATGAATACAAAGACCGGCGGAAGCGTCATGAAGCCGTCGCCAAGCTCGCGAAACGACTCCGCATCGAGAAGGACGAGATCAAACGGAAGTTGAGGAATCTACGGAAAAATTTCTACCGCGAGATGAAGAAGGAAGAGCACTCGAGGTCGCTGTTGACCGCCGGCATGACCTACCATAGCAAATAGTTCGCTTACCAAGCGATGAAATTTCTGGTGAATAGAAGAAGTCAAGCCGCGGCCGGCACTAGGACATCGCCACGACGGCGAAAGTCGGTAAACGTATGCTGTACTGCGGCATCAGCGGACGAGGACAGAAGTCGCCGGTGTGCAGCGATGGACATGAAGAACTCCAATAAGAAAACATCAGCCACAGGTTCGATGAGTCACATAAGCGTTCCAGGCCGGTATTTATGGTCACTTGTGTTTTAAGTCTTAAGTTTATTTTCAGGTGCTGTGTAACCAATGAAGTGAGCCGCACAATATCTGAAGATGAACTTAAGACGATCTTAAATACAGGGTATCCGATTATAGTCTGATGCAAGCTTTGGGATCTCTTAACAACGATAAGAATCAGCTACTGCATGTGGTAGTGGCATCCCGCATCAAATCAATTAATACGAAAGTGTCAATCAATTAACAGAAAATTCAAGTTTTTTTCTATGTTAATTGTAGATTCACAAACGAGACCGTTTCGGAGATATCCCGTGAGAACGATCAAAAGCAAGAAGGCTGCGTGCACTGCGAACAGCGTCACCTTTAATGGTTTTTTATACGTCGACGTAAATCAGCAAATCAAAACGGACAATAGTCAAATCAATTGGAGTGAGAAGGCAATTGACGTGGACAATCAAGACCCGATCGGATTCGCGAAGGAGGCGAACGACAAGGTTCATCACAAAATATAATCGAAGACACTCGACCAAACGAGAAGTCTCCTTCCGCCTTCTCCTCCTCCTCTTCCACCACTACCTCAAATGTTTGCTGGCGGCACTACAAGGTGATACCCGAGGACGTGATCGCATCGGCGATAGATTTCCTCTTCACGGAAGTGAAGGCACGCGATTCGAACCACCCGGACTTGATTTTCTACCGGAGTCTCATCCCGAACATTTTGAAACTTTCCGAAAGGAGACGCAGACAGTTCAGAAAAATGCTATTATGTACACTGAACGAACTTTTAGACGAGGACGGTGCTTTTTCGAACGCCGATACCAAGTAGATCTCGTACGGAATCGACGTTGAGAGAGAGAGAGAGAGAGAGAGAGAAAGTTTCGACACGTAATTTTTATGAAAGACGAACGAACGTTGCTTTCGTCAGACTTTTAACGTATGAAATTGACGGTTCTTGTCGCAGACGTTTTTCGTTTGGAAATGGCGGGGAACATTAAATGTTCCGAACTTTATTAGAAAACATACAGCAATCCATCTTATAACACATCGGCTGATAAGTTCCCGTTCTGACACACAGATGGCGTTGCAATCGCTGAACCGATGCTTGTTTTAGTAAATACTAACCTTTAGACGGTAGCAGAAAAAATTTCATGACGATTCGCCCTGTGGATAAAAAGTTAGAGTGGTTTCAGTTGAATGACTTTGTTGATAAACAAAAAAATGGATAAACAAGAATTTCGTGTTTTGATAAAACATTGTTATTTGATGGGAAAAAACACCGTTCAAACAAAAGCTTGGCTTGATAAGCGTTATCCGGACTCTGCACCAGGTAAATCAACAATTATTGATTGGTTTGTTGAAACGTGGTCGTACGAACACCAGTGATGCACAACGCTCTGGTCGCCCAAAAGAAGTGGTTACTCCGGAAAACATCAAAAAAGTCCACAAAATCGTTTTGGGGAACCGTAAAGTGAAGTTGCTGGAGATAGCTGAGACTCTGAATATATCCAAAGAACGTGTAGGTTTTATTTTGAATAAACATTTGTCTATGAAAAAGCTGTTGTCAAAGTGAGTGCCGCGCGTGTTGACTTTTGACCAAAAACAACGAGTCGATGATTCTGAACACTGTTTAGAGCTTTTTCGTCGCAATAAAACAGACTTTTTGCGTCGATACGTAACCATGGACGAAACATGGATCCACCACTACACACCAGAGTCTAGTCGACACTCAGTTGAGTGGACAGCAGCCGGGGAACCTCCAAAGCAGCCAAAAGTGCAACAGTCAGCTGGCAAGGTTGTGGCGTCTGTATTTTGGGATGCGCACGGTATTTTGTTTATCAAGTACCTCGAAAAAGGCCAGACAATCAACAGCAATCGCTACATAGGCCAATTGGATCGTTTGAAAGAGGAAATATCGAAAAAACGGCCTCAGATGCAAAGAAAAAAATTGCTCTTTCACCAGGACAATGCATCCTGTCACAAGTCTTTGACTACGATGGCGAAATTGCACGAATTACGCTTCGAATTGATTCCGCACCCCCCCCCCCCACTCTCCAGACTTGGCTCCGAGTGACTATTACCTGTTCGCAGATCTAAAAAAGATGCTTGCAGGTAAGAGATTTGGCTCTAATGAGGAAGTGATCGCCGAAACAAACGCCTATTTTGAGGCTAAAGATAAATCGTTTTTTAAAAAAGGTATAGAAATGTTAGAGAGGCGCTGGAGTGACTATCGCTCTTGATGGAAACTATGTTGATGAATAAAATTTATTTTTACCAAAAAAGTTGTGTTTTCTTTATTAGACCGGGAACTTATCAGCCCACCTGTTATATCCTTAGGGCAAAGTGTATACATATTTATATCGAACCGTAAAACATCAAAAAATAAGGTCAATGACAAATAGCTACAAATAATTACAAGTACCTAGCTTTTGTCATACTCTCACAAATTGTTTCCTAATCGTCGACAGTTAAACTGTCATCGTACGCTGAGTAAATAACTTTGCACACACATGTTATATCTATTATATTTTATAAGAATTACCAATAAATGCCCTAGGTATTTATTATTCTTCAATTTTTTCCACCTGAATACAGCGATTTAAGATTTTGTTGTTTCTTTAAGTGTGTCGTATTTGGAAGATATCTCGAACACGTGCTCGTCCTTTCCTAAGAGTGCAGAGTAAAATATTCTCAGGGAATTTCTCAGCCAAAGCGGTGATCGCGAGGAAGGAAACGTGCACCATGGTGTTACCTCGATCGATTTCTTATACGTCGACATGGATCAGGACAAGTCAGATAGTGAAAAGGTCACTTCTTAGGTAGATAAATACATTGATAGTAAGGAACTAGATGTTCCGAAACCTCTGACCGGTTGTACAGAAGAACCACAGAAGAACAAGCACAGAATGCCACTGCCGACGAGGAGCTTCAACTGCATAAGAAAGAGAATCCGACAGTTACACACGAGAGCCAACAGACAGAGAGTACCATTGCCGGCAAGAAGTTTCAACTGCATAAGAAAGAAAATCCAACAGTTACATACCGGAACCAACAGACACAGAGTGCCACTGCCGGCGAGAAGTCTCAACCGGATAAAAAAAAGGATCCTTGCGACAAGTGTGAGCTCATAAGCGGGAATATGCTGACACATCTTCCAGTCGCGAAAATGATTGAAGATGACAACAACGTGGAATTGAAGTCTCATCCCGGATATTTTAAGACTCCTTAAGAAGAAACGCAAAGATTTGAAAGAAACGATACTGTACACATTATACGCATTATTAGATGAGGATACAAATATCAAACAAAATGGTGAATAAAAAAAAATAGGAAATTATTGCACATGCGAAATGGATCTTCCTGCGCAACGTACGAACCATGGATCTAAGAATCTATGGATCTATGGAGTGTAAGGCAGATCCGGTGGTAAATCCGGTAAAGAGGATGTAGTGCTGTCTCTTTCTACAATAGGGCACTGTCGGGTGTTTCCGTCGCATACCCGATAATTCCCGAAAGTGTAGATACATCTTATATTCTCTAACTTCTGAATTAAAGTACGGGATGTGAATTGATTCCGGATGTGAATTGCTTCTTCAATCATTAATTTTACAAAATATAGACATATATTTAATATAACATAATACATTTATTTTATAATTAGAGAAGTGCTTCCATATAACTATGATAACTTGTAAAGAAAGAAGTACTCTTTAGTTCTGCAGAAAATCTATTTTGATATTTTTTCCATTAAAAAATTGTCAAAAATCTAAAAATTGTAAAGTTTCTAAACTCGATAAAACGAAGTGTGATGGTCGAAAATTCGAAATACAATCCTTTTTAGCATTTTCGAGAAATTGTTTCACTAGACTGTAGTATACCACGTAAACTTTGAATATTTTCGGTTACATTCGTTGAAAAACCGACGGTATCTTATTATAGAAAGAGACGATCAGAGAATAAAAAAGGAGAGTGCTTTCTCTCTCTTTACGGCAAATTAGCCAACTCTCTTGCCTAAAAGTTTACTTTATACTCCATCCATAGATTCTTAGATCCATAATACAAACAAGCCAAAGGTAAGTCTAATATTTCTGCAGAAAAAATAATATTAGGCGATAAACATATTATATGTGCCGGGGCTTTTATCAAATTCAAATGTTGATCTCCACTGACAAATCGGGCCTCTCGAATATTATTTTATAAATTAAGGCTCTTGGTGCTTCGCTATAACTGTTTTTGTTTGATGACGTCAGAAGCGAGAAAACGCATGCCGAGAATTCTTGCGTTATACGTCCAAATAAAAAGATATATTCACAAAGTGACATTTGTGATCGATTCAGCACACTTCTAAAATTATCCGAATACTTTTCCTTTCCTCGAACAATCAATGAACAGTCGTAAAATTAACATTGAAAAAATCATGAGAAAAGAGGTTAGAAAGTAAATTTCATATCAAGTTAATTTTGCAACTATTTATTGATAGTTTGAGTAAAAGAAAAGTGTTCGGACGATTTTACAAGAGTGTTGAATCAATTACAAATATCATTTTGCGGGAATATTTTTTTATTTGAACTATAACACAAAAATTCTTGGCATGTTTTCTCGCTTCTGACGTCATCGGATAATGATAGTTGCAATGAAGGATCAGGAGCCTTAATCTAACTGAAATAAGAAATATCAAGCACGTAAACTGCAACATGTAACATTTTCAAAGTATTGCGTGCGCATATTTCATGTCCGAATGAAACAGAATCTCGTAAAATGTTCATTTTTCACTATATTAATATCTTTACATGCAAAATTATACGAGGAATTAATTTATTTGAAAAAAAAAATAATAATTTTATTTGATACAAATAACGAAATTTTTTTATTAGAAGCAAAGATATATGCTGATTATAAAATACTTGAAAAAAAAAACAATATAAGTTTACGTAAAAACATCTTTTAAAAATATATATATTTTAGATATTAAGGAGTTGAGTCGCTTATTCTAAGTCTCACCCTATACATATAAGTAAATACAATACAGTAAACATCAGATTATGGAAAGGTCAAGAACTATATATTCTAAATCTGAAGCTTTTGCGCGTGTATTCCTGTTACAGCTCTGTTCTAGATAGACGTTTAAATCCAAAAGCTTAGTGAAAAATATGGCGCCTCCATATAAGTATATAAAACTACGATACGATCATATAACAAAACCGGACAATGACAAAAGATTATACAGAGGTTTAATACTCAGTAATTATTTGAAAGTTCTTCTAATAAGCGATCCATCGGCCAAAAAAGGTGCTGCTGCGCTCGTCGTTGATGTCGGTAATTGTAATATAACACGTATTAACACACATTGTATGTTTTATACAATACATATAGTATGATTGTAGACTTCTAATTTATATGAATATCAAATAATCGAAAAGTTTGCACATCGCTATTGTGTTTTAGAACTAAAATAACAACAAATGAATCCCTCGGTTATTAAATTATCTATTTAATATAATATTATCTATTTAACTAATTCTGCATAATTCTATATTAATTATATGTATTTATTAATTTATTTGAACAAACACCACGCTTAATATGTTAATATGACATTTCAATCGGTGATCACGGAAATTCGTGATTAAATGATTAAACATGAAAATATGTTATTATAGGATACATGTCCGATCCGAACGATTTGCCGGGATTAGCGCATTTGTGTCAACATATGTTACTTCGAGGATCGATGAAGTATCCAAAAGAGGACGAGTATTACGCGTATATATCGCAGCATGGAGGCACAACATGTGCAGAAGTAAAATTAGATCACACTTACTACTATTTTGATGTAGGTCTGGGGAAGTTACACGATGCTTTAGATCGTTTTGCTCAGGCGTTCGTAGCACCTCTGTTTCCACAAAGTATGATAAAGTGGGCGGTGAACATTATAGACTCGGAATTCACCAGGAAGTACTTAGTAGATGATGGCAGTCGGTTCTCACACTTAAGAAGACAATTGATGGGTCAAGTCTTTTCTAAATTCGGAGTGGGCAATAAGCAAACATTGTATATAAAACCTAAAGAAAAGGACATCAATGTCAGAGACAGACTAGTATCGTTTTTCGAAGAACATTACTCGGCTAATATTATGTCATTATGTGTCTTTAGCAATGGTAAAGTACCGGTTTATTTATAAATAGTAAAATGAAGTTAATTATCAGGCTTATGATTTTATACTTTATGTTTGTGATTTTATATATTTAGAGGATTTGGATAAACTTGAAGACATGGTAACGCGTCTATTTTGTGAGATATCAAGTAAAATTCAAACCACATCACTGACCAATAAGCCATGTTATGAGTCCTTCATGAATGAGCATTCTGCTTTTAACACTGTGTGTATAGTACCAAAGGAGAATATAAATAGTTTAGTGCTATCATTTTATTTGCCTGACTTACAAGAAAAATATCCGTCCAAGGTAATATAACTTTTATTAATATTTCTCATATATACACGCGTAAAAAAATGTGTACGCATATATATATAATCTGATTATACATATTATCTTGTTACTTGCTTTTTTTCTTAATATAGTCTATGTCTTATATTTCCTATATTCTCGCATATGGAGGAAAAGGATCGTTAACTGCAATTTTGAAAGCTAGGGATTGGTGTAATTCGTTCACAAGTGCAACTGATGTTATTTGCAAAGGATACAATTTTTTTAGTATGACTTTTGACCTAACTGAAGACAAATTAAAGCATATTGGTGATATCATCAAATTAGTGTTCCAATATCTTCACTGGTTGAAAGAACAGATCACTGAATCCCGCAAAATCGATGAAATTTTCACGGTAAATAAAATACTTACAGGTTGTCCCTTTTCCTTACACGAACTTGATGAAATTTTTACTTTTTAGTTGCGTCACAATTTCTTAGACATACTTTACTCTATATCACATTCGTTTATAATATGTTCGAGTCAAGAGATAAATAAATTTTTTACATTTGTTTTATATTTTTTGTAGGATTACAAGAATATTACGAATATGATTTTTCGTTACAAGGAGATCCCCGCATCCATTTCATATATGGTTTCAAATGCCAAAGCCCTGCTTCTATATCCGATGAGCGATGTTCTGAGCGCAGAACGTATCATCTCAAAATGGAACAAACAAGAGATGCCACTGATGATGAATTACTTACAGCCTACAAACATGAGGGCTTACATAATAACAAAAAAGTGCGCGTCTATAGCGAAAACGAAAGAACCTTGGTACGGCATTATGTATAAGAAAGTTAAAATGTCGCAAGAAAGTATCACCAAATGGGAGAAAAATCAGAATGAAATTTTTAATTTTTCCCCTATGAATGAATACATGGCGTCTCGATTTATTTTTAAGAACTCAAACATTGAGGTAATTAAAAATAATTATTTCTCAATTTTCAAACGTTGCCTACGGAGTGCTGGTAAAATCCTTGTGAATTTTACAATTTTCGAGAACAAAACGAGAGAAATGCTCTAGTTAAATGTATTTTCGCATAAATTCCTTTATCTTGATTGTGATATGGCTTCGGCCGCACGTTCGCCGTGTCAGAATATGTTTTAATAATGTAAAAATTTGTAGGTAAAATCTACAAGTCCCTTGCTTATACAAAGAACGTCGCTTGTAACACTCTGGTATGCAAGAGATAATGTACACAAGATACCAGAAGCTAATATGTTTTTCGATTTCGTTAAGTATGCGATATATCTTAAATATCTTATACGGTTAATTGATTGATTTGATAATTATTTATAATGAGTATGGCAATAATAGTCATGACAAGTTTTTCTCACCTTTTATGTTTTCCATTTATAGCCCAATCGTCTCTTATTCTCCTATTGGTTGCAATTTTAACAGAATATTTCTCTACATACTACGTGATTCTCTTACTGATATAATAAACACCGCGCAGTTAGCCAAATTAAAAGTAACGCTTAGAGAGAGCGTTATTAAATTTGGCATAACAGTAAGTAAAATAACGATAACATGATCATAAAAAACATAATTGTAATACGGATAATATTGTACGAAAATTAATCGCTTTTTTTTTTAGATTAGTATAAGTGGTAATGATCATAAGCAAGACGTTTTATTAAAAGCAATCCTGGATCATATAGTAAATCTTGATATCGACCATACAACATTTGATACCATGAAAAAACATGTATACACAATGAGATAGAATACTTTTTCTTAATTCTAATTATAGCNTTGTGTAACTATTTACAGTATATCAACGATTTAAATAATTTCAAGAATCATCCCCTGGATACACAGGCATTTTATTATTTATCTGCTGCTGTAGGAGAAGAAATTTGGTTACTTAATGAATTATTAGATGAAATTGAATGTATGTATGAATGTAATTGTTCATTAAGAAACGACGAATATTTTCTGATCCATAAAATTCACTAAAAATCTGTCTCGGACTAAATTTTTCTCTTTTTAAACGTGCTACGCAGGCAGCATTCATAAAAAATAAATTACTGCACACGTAAATAAAACGAACGATTTTATTAGTAAAATAATATATTTCGAAATATTTATATAATAATTACATGTTAGTTTAACTGGCATGTTCGTTCTCTTCCTTCGTCATAAGAATTATACAAAAGAAGATACTAATTTTTCGATCGACCATAAAATTTAAATATATCCAAATTTAATTATTATTAAAATCTCTATAAAATGTTATACAGGTATTACTGTTGAGCTATTCAAACAGTTCGTACAGAAGTTTCTCAGTAAAATACATGTGGAAGGCTTCATATACGGTAATATTATCGAAGAGGAAACTTTGAAAATAGTAAAACTAATCCACAATGCATTCGAAAATTTGCCTCATACGTCATCAAGTCAACTAAAACCGCACCGTGAAACTTGTATAAAAGACGGTAAACAACGTTAATATAGAAAATATATAGAAGAACATACATAGAGTCAGTCTAAAAGGTTTGGTTCGATTTTCTTCGGTGGGAAAACCATTTTTTATAATGAAGATATACGAATACCGCTAGAATATTGGTGAACAACCGTAAATAATGACGGCGATTATTTGATGAATAATTTATTTTCATCGAATATAATCCAATTTTATTTAAGAATCGAATTAACTTTTTTTTATTGACTCTACACGCGCAGGCGTATAGCAATCGAATTACAATTTAAATTGATTACTAACTTACCAATCACAGCTAAGTATTTAAAATAAATAAAAATTATCTCGTAAGAGTATAAAATTTCTGCCAAAATAAAGAAATAAATATTACTTAATTAGAATACTACGAGTTAAGACGTGCCTTAATGATCACTTCAATTGCTATAGCGTGTACACAGTACTCTAAGAAATGAAAAATACATAGAAAATAAATAAAATCGAATCTTTATAATCCTTAGTATGTTAATATTATTTATCTTACGTAGCGCTGCATAATGTTTATTCGCATATTGCAGGTCGCCGGTTTGTAATTCCAATAGAAAATCAACACCAAGAAGATTCGTGTACATTGGTTTACTACCAAGCTGGCATGCAATCGACGCAGTCGAATATGCTCTTAAATCTCATCGTGCAAATAATTTCAAGGCCCTGTATCTATACCTTGAAAACCAAGGAGCAACTGGGCCATAAGATACTTATTCAAAGGCATGCCACAAAAATAACGCATGGCTTGGTGATTCTAGTGATAGGGGACAAGAAAAAACCGCAATATGTCGAAAAACGGATTGATTCATTTTTACACTCTATGTTGGTAAGCATAGCAATGAATTATACAATAACATTGTTGTAGAATATTCATAACTTTTCGAGACCGAGATCTAACTTTTATTTGGACACATGACAACTATACTACAATAACGAGCCAACTTGTCGAACTGCTCATTCCAAGTTTGTCTATAACCGAAGATATTTTTTTATAACCTTCACCTCGTATCCTGGCTTTGCCTTTGTTTCTCACATAAAGATTAAGCCTATATAATAATAATAATAATAAGAACAATCATATATATTTATTGAAGTATCATCTACAGCATTTTTCATGTATATCCCGGGAAAAAATGATTGTATATGAATTTTGTCTCTATATGTAATTATATATGATTATATATATGGTTATATAAAGACAACATACATATATGTGAATCATATATAATTATATATAATTTATATGTAATCATATATATGTAATTTATAATTATAAGCATTTCTTTTTTAATAATCATATTTTAGAATTACATATCTGCTATATCTGAAATGGAATTTAAAAAACAAGAGGAAATATATACACATAACGCACCACCGTGTACATTCCACAATACAAGCATTGACTTCTGGAATGAAATTTCGAATCAAAGATATCGATACAGTAAAATATGGATGCAGCATATAAATGGAAAAAATATACCAGTGGATGAAAAAAATTCCATAACGCGGGAGCTATTACTTGAATTTTATGATGTAATATTTCTTGCTCTTCAGTATAATATTTTATAAAATATTACGCCATGTCACATTACGCTAAAAAATGTGGCATTGACCGTTAAGGAATCAAATATTTTCCCTATAATAGGCAATATAACGTTTTTCTAATAATTTATATTTAACCTTTTTAGGAATTAATAGATATTAGTACACAACGCAAATTATCGGTGCATATAAAATCCGCTCACGTCAAGTTTAATATGCCAGCGGATAAGAAATCAAAGAATAAAAAAAAGGAGGTACAAATAAATATCCAACATGAGGAACTTGCGACCCAATATGAGGATTTTTCTTCAATCATTACGCTATTCGACGACGAAACCAGTGAAGCGCATATAAATACCCAACATGAGAAACCTGCTTCAAGTACTGAGCCATCCGATGACAAATCAGCTCACACAAGTAAAGAACTTACAAATAGCAAATGTGAACAACCAATTCTAACTAGCCGTGAGCCATCCGATAAAGAATCAATTGAAAAAAATAAATTGATATCACAAAAGAATATCACACACGAGGAATCTGTTCTAAGTACCAAAACATTGGATGATAAACCAACTAAAATAAGTGAAGTACATACACATAAAGAAGATACGAAATTTTCTCAAACTAATGAGCAATTGCATTTCGAATTAGCTAGAGAAGATTATTTAGACATACATAAAAAATATGAAAAACTTAATGATATACCTGATTATTCAAATGAAAGAGAAAATCCTATGATAATTAATGATATTGTTTCGTTTAGAAAGAGTCAGCGTTTGTTTCCTCTCATGCTCCGAAATTTTAAATTAAATTAAATTTTAATTAAATAAATTTGCTTATTTACTTATTTACGCACTATTATCAATTTTCATCAACGGAAGTAAAAAATAATTAAGAAGTTTCGTTCCCTGTCTTGTTTTTTCCTAATATTCGACATTCATGAAAAAATTTGCATTAGTTTATAAATCAATATATGGCGGATAACTATATAATTTATTATTTTTTGAGGTTTAAAGTACCTCCAGCTGACTATCGTCTATTTTTTCGTCTATTTTTTAGCACACTTGTTTTTTTAGTTTTTTCTGCACTCTTAAACTTAATATGGAACTCATAATTTTATACTGAAACAGAGTTGCTCTCATCGTTTGACTGATGTGATGAAAACATGTTTGCAAATTAATACATAATTAATATAACACATGCACGATCGAAAGTTGTCTTCTTTTCTATATAATTTACTTCCGGAGATTTCGATGTTTGAAAGTTACAAGATGTTTTTATAAACTTCCGATTTATACCGTATAATGAAAATATCATTTTGCAAACGCAATAATTCAAGCGTCATCTTGGAAGCGCAGTAATAATGCGCCACATATTGTATATTCTACGCTGTAATATTATTTTTATACATGTATTTATATAAAAAATATAGTTATTTCGCAGAATCTATGTATCATATCATATTTTTATAATGTTTATATCTGAAAAGATATATCACCATCGAAAAAAGTAGAGGCCGCCAACCTTAGGCAAATGTTCGTACACGAAAAATATATATAATGGAATTGGAGAATCATGGCATTATTAATCATTTTAAACCGATATAAATATCTGTGGTCAAATATTTCTTCCAATAGCATAACACGGTAAACGTACATGAGATTAGATAAAATCAAAATTGTACTTATTTTTTCGAGAAATTACGCGTGCATGCGAGTATATATTTTTCGCAAAACTAATATTAATTAATATATAACTCATATAATTAATACGTAATTCATATTTTACACACCATACGATAAGAAAAAGCAATTGTTTTTATGTCAAGAAAAGCATGTTTAATTATTATTAGTACTAAAATTTGCATAAAAAACATTTTTTATATAATATGTAAAGCTTGGACATTAAAGAGTGAAGTGCTTATTTTAAATGTTTCACCTTGTATATTTAAATAAACATAGTAAACATCATAAATTGTGACAAGGTCACATACTACATATCTTCTAGATCTATCTAGAGGTCTTGAGCATATCCTTGTTAAGGTTTTGTTCTGGAAATAAGATATTCGAATTCAAGAGTTCAGTAGCAAATATGGAATCTCCGTTTAAGTACGTGAAAGAACAACACGATGATATTAATAAATCAGGACTTGACGAAAGATCATACAGAGGCTTAATACTCGCTAATGACCTAAAAGTGCTTCTAATAAGCGATCCATCGGCTACAAAACATGCCGCTGCACTCAACGTTAATGTCGGTAATTATAACGCACATATATTGTATTAACGTGTGTTAAATTGAATGTAACACATAAATATGATTATTGACTTCTAGTTTGTATCTAAATGTGAAATTAATTAATAAACCTACATCATACGTTTTATATGTTAGCATAAAGATGACAATGAACTATCTTTCAGTTTAATCTACACTTGACTTTTTTAATTCTATAATTATATATTAATTAATTGATAAATATCCATATCAAGATCGTTAACTTTTCAAAGGGTTGACTTTATGTGTGAATATTGAATAATTAATTTAATTGGACAGTTACCACATGCTTAATATGTTAACATGCCATTTGGATCGATGATCATAGAAATTTCCGATTGTACAGATAGTTGATTAAACATTGAAATGCTACTTGATCGACAGGATACATGTCCGATCCGGACGATTTGCCGGGATTGGCGCATTTGTGTCAACGTATGTTATTCGCGGGATCGACAAAATATCCAGGGATGTACGAATATCGTACATATATATCGAAGCATGCAGGCACGAGTTGTGCAGAGGTGAAATTAGATCATACCTACTATTACTTCGACGTAGGCTTGGGAATGTTACACGATGTCTTAGACCATTTTGCTCAGGCATTCATAGCACCTCTGTTTCCGCAAAATATGATAGAAGAAGAAGTGAACATTATAGATTTGGAGTTCACCAAGAAATATTTAGTAGACGATGACAGTCGGATCTCCCAATTGAGAAGGCAATTCGCGAATTCGACTCATCCGTTTTCTAAATTCGGGGTGGGCAATAAACAAACATTAGACATAAATCCAAAAAAAAACGGCATTGATGTCAGAGAGAGAGTAATATCGTTCTTCCAGGAACATTATTCAGCTAATATTATGTCATTGTGTGTTCTTAGCAACGGTAAAGCGCCAGTTTATTTATAAGTAATGCATATAAATAGTAATATATTACTGTAATATATTATTGTAATATATTATTCTCGACTTTTCTTTTTTCAACCGACGTTTATCATATCTTAAGCTTAAGAAAATATTTTATATTTAGAGGATATAAATACACTTGAAGAGACGGTAGCAAAACTCTTTTGTGAGATATTAAACAAGAAGATTAATGCTGAATCGTGGCATAAGAAATCATTTAATGTTGAAAAAAATACCTTCAATAAGTTGTACATAGTTCCAAGAAAGAATATAAATACTCTAGTGCTGTCGTTTCCGCTAGATGATTTGCGGCATTGTTCTTATGAAGCTTTGGTAATATAATTTCTCTTAATAATAAGATATACAGAGTATTATATTTGTCATATAAGTAAACATTTTATGTTATTACTTGTTTTCTAATGTAGCCTCTATCTCACATTTCCCGTAATCTGCAAAACGGAGGGGAAGAATCGTTATTGTTAAGTCTGAAAGAGAAGAGTTGGTGCTATTCCATTACCGGTGAGGTCGACTTTGTTGCCAGAGGCTTTAGTTTTTTCAGTATTTCTTTCGACCTAACCGAAGACGCTATGAAGCATATCGACGATATCATCGAAATTACGTTAATGCACATTAAGAAGATAAAAAATTCTGTATCCACTGAGCACTACCTTAAATTTAACTCGGTACAGTGCCTGCTCTTATTTTTTTATGAAGACTTAATGAAAAGAATTGTTTAATTCTTCGCCAATTGAATTACGATTTACTGAACATCTTACGCACTCTATGATGTTACATTCGTATTATGTTAAAAAACGAAAGTTAATTTTACATTTGCAGCGATACAACGATTTTACGAATGCGAATTTTGATCACAGCAAGATCCCCGCATCTTTATCGTTCGTAATTTCATGTGCTAAAGCGCTGCTTGTGTATCCAATGATCAATGTTCTGATCGCAGAACGTGTTATCATCAAAAGCAACACTATGTGTATCACATCCGTTTTTAATTACTTGGAGCCGAGGAATATGAGAATTCATTTAATATCAAAAAAGTATATAGATATAGCGGATAACAATGAATTTTGGTACGGCACTATATACAAGGAGGAAAAAATACCTAAAGAAAAATTTGAGAAATGGTTGAAGCTTTCTAATACTTCTACCTTTCGGATTTCGGACACTAGATTAATGTTTATGGCGTCCCGTTTTAATATCAAAGAGACAGAAATTGAGGTATTTAGAGATAGTAATATCTAATCTAATTTGTAAATAATGCCTGCGGAGTGCTGATGGTAATTCAATTCTAACTCTTTCTTAGAAACAAATACTTTAACTTTCAATTTATTTTTGCGTGAACTTCGTTATCCTAAACTAAATCATAGCCTTGATCGGCACTCCACGTTTCCCATGTATTATGCATTACATTTTAACGAAAGAAATTTGCAGATTCCTTGGATTACAGGAGAATCGCGTTTCATAACACTCTGGCACGTAAAAGATAATGTATACAAGATACCGCAAGCTAATATGTTTTTTGAGTTAACCAGGTATGCAGTAAACTTGACCATCATACATACTGTTAATCGACCAATCTGATAATTACTTGTAATTAGTAATGATAATTAAATGATGATTAATAGTAATAACAATTTGTTTCTACCTTTTATTTTTTCCATTTGTAGCCCGCTCTCCCGTGCCGATCCCTTTATTTACAGTGTAAATAAAATATTTCTCTACCTGCTACGTGATTCTCTCACTGAGCATATAAACGCTGCGGAGGAAATTAATTTAAAAGTAGAACTTAAAGAGAACAACAATAAAGTTGGAGTAACAGTGAGTAAAACAATGACAATAAGTATAACAAACGTAATAAATTTATCGCACGAAGACTGATCTTTTTTTTCAGCTTGGTATAAGTGGTTGTGATGATAAGCAAGACGTATTGTTACAAATAATCCTGGAACGTATAGCAAACTTCACGTTCGATACAACAAGATTTGATATCTTCAAAGAACGAGTATGTATAATAGTGACAGAATATTTTTTTTCTAAAATCAATTAAGCTGTGGCATTATACTTACCTGTAGTCTTTTACAGTATATCAATTACTTGAAAGATTTCAACAATAATTCTCCGGACGTACAAGCGGTCTATTATCTTTCTGTCCTTCTAAGGGAAAACGCTCCGTTATTCGATGAATTATTAAATATAAGTACATGTAAGTACGTGTAAATATAATTCTTTTTTTAAGCGTACCGACCTACAACATTCATAAAGAATAAATTACTGTACTATTCTAAGTAAATGAAATGAGTCAAAAATCATTTTATTAAAAGCATAATAT
Organism: Dinoponera quadriceps; assembly: GCF_001313825.1. NCBI lineage: Eukaryota > Metazoa > Arthropoda > Insecta > Hymenoptera > Formicidae > Dinoponera > Dinoponera quadriceps. The sequence goes on from NW_014554275.1 coordinate 105,158, forward strand.
ATTTCTAAATATTTTTTATATTTCTAAATATTTTTATTTCATAAGAGAATTATATTTTCTAGATTAACTAAGTTGTTCGTTCGTTCTCCTTTTTATTGTTTTATTATCGTAAGAAATAAATGCGAAAAAAAAACTAATGTTTTAATCTACTGTAGAACTCGAATGTATTCAGATGTTCAATTACTGAGACCTCAATGATGATATTGTATGTGCAGATATTACCGTTGATAAACTTGAACAGTCCATACCGTGGCTTCTCAGTCGAATGCATGTAAAAGGCTTAATATACGGTAATATTACCCAGGAAGAAGCCATAAATATATTTAAACTAATCGAGTTTACGTTGAAAAAGTCAATACTTAATATAGCACCGTTAACGCCAAAAGAGCTAATGCCAGTCCGTGACATCTGCTTAAATAAAGGTAAACAATCATTTCCTGTTCAGTTTGATACAGTCTACTTATATGTCCGTTTTGTCACTAATTGTTAATTGTTAAACGCTACACACACATGTATGGAAAGAGAGAGTGAGAGGTAGGAAGTCAAATAGGGAGACAATACACAAAATCCTTGTTTAGAAGTTGTCTTAGAAATGAAATGTTGATATTTAACAAGTATTATTTCATACCAATATTATACTAATAATATAAAGTTCACGTATAATTGTTAATATTACATATTTTACAAATGTTTCGTAATATTTACCGGCATTATTGTGTACTCGCACGTTGCAGGCCATCAATTATTAACAATAACAACCATGTTTCATGAAGATTCATGTACGTTGGTTTACTACCAAGCTGGTGTACAATCGACGAAGGCGAATGTGTTGCTGAAACTCATAGTGCAAATAATTTCAATGCCCTTTATCCAATTTTTAAAAGATATAAAACAATTGGGTCATAAGGTAATTACTGAGAGATATACAACAGAAGCAACGCACGGATTAATGATCCTAGTTGTAGGTAACAAATACGAAACGTCATATGTTGAGAAAAAAATCAACTCATTCATAAAATACATGTCGGTAAGTATAGTAATGAATCGCATCAAAATATCAAAGCGTTCACGTATGATTTTCCGCTGCGTCATTTTTACGCTTAATAAGAGAAATGGTCTGTCATTAAAGTCAATCATAAGAAATGTCTCTTGATATATAAGTTAATTTCAGAAACAATACCGATAAATTCAAATATCTTCCTAAAAAGAGCAGAATTACATATCGTCACTGACAAGTATACTGCCGCTCGAATTGGTAACACACTGAAAAAACCGAAACTTAAGACCTGTCTCGTCTGGACATATAACAATTAACCACGATAACGAATCGACTTCTCGATCTACATTTATTACAAATTTGTCTGTCCTTGAGGACATTCTTTACAATTTTCACTTCGTACTATTCCATTCTTCACATAAACATTAAGCTTATATAACAATTATAACTGATTGTAAAAAAAAACTATATGATTATATTTTAGTATTATATATCTGCCTTGCCTAAAGAAGATTTTGAGAGGCAAAAAATGATATTGCATGCACATAACAAGCCGCCGCAGACATTCCGTGACACCGGCATTAACTTCTGGAATGAGATTTCGAGTGGCCGATGTCAATTCACTCAATACGAGGATGAAAATCGTAAATTAACGGAAGAAGATAATACCATAACGCAGAAACTGTTACTTGAGTTTTACAAAGTAATATTTCTTGTTTCTCAGTGTAATATCTTATCGAGAACCCGTGTTGTCTTACGTTCAAATTGGGGTATTGGTTACTAATGAACTAATTAATCCTCTTTTTTTATGGGTTATATGACGCCTCTAACTATTTATATTTAATATTTTAGGAATTAACAGGTACCAATACACAGCGCAAGTTATCAGTGCATGTAAGATGTGATAATACTTCGACTAATTCAGACGATAAATCGATTAACAAAAGTAAAACACCAAGAGATACTCAACATGAAGAACATACTTTAAATACTAATTTAAATAATAACGATGACAAATCAACAACAAATGAAACACACATAGATATCAAACATAAAGAATCTGCTTCAAACATTAACGTATCTTCTAATGACAAATCAATAAGTGAAACGCATATAGATACCCAACATAAACCTGCCTCAAGCATTAGTGTATCTGATGACAAATCAACAAATGAAACACACATAGATATCAAACATAAAGAATCTGCTTCAAGCATTAATGTATCTTCTAATAACAAATCAATAAGTGAAACGCATACAGATACCCAACATAAACCTGCCTCAAGCATTAGTGTATCTGATGACAAATCAACAAGTGAAACACCTATAAATATCAATCATAAGGGTTCTGCTTCAAGCATTAACGTATCTTCTAATGACAAATCAATAAGTGAATTGCATACAGAGACCAAATATGAACCTGCCTCAAGCATTAGTGTATCTGATGACAAGGCAACAAGTAAAACAGATATAGACACCCAACATGAGAAATCAGCTTCAAGCATTAAAACATCTGATGACAAATCAAGGAGTGAAACACGTATAGATACCCAACATGAGGAATATACTTCAAGCATCGAAGTATCTGATGACAAATCAACAAGTGAAACATCTATAAATGTCAAACATAAGGGATCTGCTTCAAACATTAACGTATCTTCTAATGACAAATCAATAAGTGAAACACATACAGATATCCAACATGAACCTGCCTCAAGCATTAGTGTATCTGATGACAAATCAACAAGTGAAACACCTATAAATATCAATCATAAGGGATCTGCTTCAAGCATTAACGTATCTTCTAATGACAAATCAATAAGTGAATTGCATACAGAGACCAAA
>NW_014554275.1:110137-122307 GCF_001313825.1 Dinoponera quadriceps
CATTAGTGTATCTGATGACAAGGCAACAAGTAAAACAGATATAGACACCCAACATGAGGAATCTGCTTCAAGCATTAAAACATCTGATGACAAATCAAGGAGTGAAACACGTATAGATACCCAACATGAGGAATATACTTCAAGCATCGAAGTATCTGATGACAAATCAACAAGTGAAACATCTATAAATGTCAAACATAAGGGATCTGCTTCAAACATTAACGTATCTTCTAATGACAAATCAATAAGTGAAACACATACAGATATCCAACATGAACCTGCCTCAAGCATTAGTGTATCTGATGACAAATCAACAAGTGAAACACCTATAAATATCAATCATAAGGGATCTGCTTCAAGCATTAACGTATCTTCTAATGACAAATCAATAAGTGAATTGCATACAGAGACCAAACATGAATCTGTCTCAAACATTAGTGTATCTGATGACAAGGCAACAAGTAAAACAGATATAGACACCCAACATGAGAAATCAGCTTCAAGCATTAAAACATCTGATGACAAATCAAGGAGTGAAACACGTATAGATACCCAACATGAGGAATATACTTCAAGCATCGAAGTATCTGATGACAAATCAACAAGTGAAACATCTATAAATGTCAAACATAAGGGATCTGCTTCAAACATTAACGTATCTTCTAATGACAAATCAATAAGTGAAACACATACAGATATCCAACATGAACCTGCCTCAAGCATTAGTGTATCTGATGACAAATCAACAAGTGAAACACCTATAAATATCAATCATAAGGGATCTGCTTCAAGCATTAACGTATCTTCTAATGACAAATCAATAAGTGAATTGCATACAGAGACCAAACATGAATCTGTCTCAAACATTAGTGTATCTGATGACAAGGCAACAAGTAAAACAGATATAGACACCCAACATGAGGAATCTGCTTCAAGCATTAAAACATCTGATGACAAATCAAGGAGTGAAACACATATAGATACCCAACATGAGGAATATACTTCAAGCATCGAAGTATCTGATGATAAATCAACAAATGAAATACATATAGATATTCAACATGAGGAACCTGCATCCGGTACTAAAGAATTTAATGTCAAATTTCCTCAAACAAGTGAAACACATCTAGATATTCAATATGATGAAATTTCAAGCATAAAGTTATCTGATAAAGAAACAACTTGCTCAAATAAAGAACAAAAATATATACAATGTGAAGAACTTGTATCAAATACTAAACTATCAAGTGATAAATCAAGTGATAAATCAAGTGATAAATCAAGTGATAAATTAAGTTATAAGTCAAGTGATAAATCAAGCGATAAGTCAAATGATAAATCAAGTGATAAATCAACTGAAAAAAGAAAAGCACAAGTGAATGGTAAAATTGAGGAACATACTGTTAAGATAATTCGTGATATATCCTTTTTTAAAAAAAGCCAATCTTTGTATCCTATTTTAACTGGATTTAATTTATAAGTTCGTTTATAACGTTTCTACATATTATTTATTCATACTAGAAGTAGTTATACAGATTAATTAATAATTAATAAGTTTGCCTTTCCCCTTCTTTTTCTTACTATATTTAGTATTTAATAAAAAATTCTCATTGAATTTATATATTAATATGTAGCAGGTAATTGTTTAACTTATTACTAAAAGATAGTCTGTTATCGCTGAATTGATATCTCGATGGATTATTCTGTAAGTCGAATTAATACATAATTAAAGCTAAAAGAAAATATGAATACCTTGACAAATGTTGAATAAATTGTAATTATAATTACTACTTATACATAATTCTTTACAATAAGATTCATTTTCACGAATGCTTTAAATAAATATTATGCAAACTTATTTCGCTTTAAATTATTATTAGTCTTTTTCATATATTCTAATTGTCTGAAAAAGCCTTAGGAAAGTATTGAAGCACTCACTTTTTGAAGGTTAGCAATATACAAAAATATTTGCTAAGAATTATCGACCGATCTTGGAATAGAGTGGATATGCAACCGGACATTAGACTCGATGAACGGCAATGCGGTCTTCACACACTACTTGTATATGCGCGCATTCTCACACCACGTATTTTAGTTCGGTCGTGTCCGGATCTGCGAGTAGATGGCGCTAAGAACCGTTCCCTCTTTACCAAGGGGAGAAAGAGTTTGTATCTCTAGCCCAAACTTCGCGATAACGTGTCAAAACTGCGTTTGCCGCTACGAATAAGCGCTCTTTGTGCACGTATATTGTTATCTGAGGGCCGACTGTGCAGAACGTCGCGACTTCTTTTCCAGTAAGTGAAAATCGCAACCGCCACAAGGATACGGACATTCTTGGCGTCGGTTGTGCCACAATGGAACTGGTATCTGCGAAACTCTGTTCTTTTTCCGCTGGATTACAGATGAAAGAATCGTGAGAAATCGCTATTGCGCGAGATCGCAGTTACACTCGGGGTGCCTTGTAACCCAATTGCGAACGACTGACACCCGTAATGAAGTAATCAACGTATCCTTGTCGAAATGCTTAACCTAACAAGGAAGTTCATCGGTACATTGGTAATAATCATTGCTCATGTATCGATTGTGTATATAAGAATAGCTGCCTTTGCGAGAACGGAGAATTGTGTTTCAGTGCATTCCGTCAAATGGCAAACATGAGCAGCAGTGGCAGCGTCACCAATGCCAGTCCAGGATGCGGCAATATTGAAAAAATATAGTAACTAGATCAAATGTAAAGATTACGGCCGACCCATTTACTATATCTCACTCAATAATATGGGTAAGTGATTATTATTTAATACTAATACAGCATAACTTTCAACTTTCACAATTGATTGTACCACTGATACTAAGTGTATCTTGATCTTCAGTGATGGCAGGAAACGAAGGTACGCCAGCAACCTTGGCAGATGACGCATTATCCGCAAGACTCCAGTGGCTACGTCAGCGTAGAGAGGCCTTGCAAGAGAAGCTCACTCAGAAGAATAATGAGTTGAAGAACTTGTGCGTGGAAGAGGCGGAGATAACGGGAGTTTTGCCTCCGGAAATACCTTTAGAGCCTGGGGAGAGTCCACCGACTTTCCGCAGAAGAGTGGGCTCTGCACTTATGTATCCGACGAAATTAATCAACAAACTGAAGACAATCGATACCGTGAGTCGAAGCGAAATTGACGTAATGTTTACATAATGTTTCAACAGGTCTTTAAAGGTACGTTGAATTTGATACCGTTCTTTGTACACATAGGAGGAGTCGGAATTGGAGTTAGAACGACAGGTGCAGCTTGGAATAGTGGAGGCTGCGCTGGAGGTCGTCAATGATCCCACAGAGAGCAAGGCCACACGACGCAAGCACAGACTCGCCTATCAGCAGGGCCAGCGAAGGTTGCAGGAACTGGAGACCGAATTGAACTTCATCCGGCAGAGTCGCGGTAAGGTACACCGGCAGACGACGCAGCTGCCAGTCACCGGGATGCAAGGGGGTTACAACACGCATTCGCACGTTAACGTGAAGCACCGAACGAAGAAGCCACGACCACCGTTGGACGGTACAGGTATATCGGATAAGGCGAAAAACATCACAAAGCTCTTAAACAATTTTGAAACGAACAGGACCTCAATGAGACGCTTTTGTGATTACGTGTGCGGCAGGGAACGAGGTCAACGCTGCCAAGTCCGTCGGGAGAGGTATACTTCACGAAACCGGCATTAGCCTCAGTCCCCTGGGGCCCGAGGACAAGTGTATCACAGGATATCCCGGACACGGGTACGAGGAGCAGCTGGCCGTGCCGAACCTCTGTAACGTCCACCACCACACTTATCCCGGCGTCAGTCCGGTCGAATCGGCCAATATCAAGATCGTAGAGCATGATCACAACGACAACCAGAACATCTACATCCTGCCTGACCAATACCGCGCCCGTACGTACTCCCACGGCAGTGGGGGTTCTCGCGGCCACCGGGACCACTGTCAGGACTTCGATCGAACGTACCGTCCTTATGTGCCGAACACTTACACCGACGATGAGCGCCAGATGCGCTATCGGCAGTTTCAGCAGCAACAGCAATACCTGCAGAAGCAGCAGCTGCACGAGCACATGGCACCGCCGCCGAACTACAGGCTGCAGTACGGCTCGGTCGAGTACAAGCACTTGGACAATGCGGACATCGTGCGGAGGAGCAGCCAGATATCCTACGACAGGGATTTTCGAGCCTCTCATTACGCCCCCGTCACCGACTATCAGATCTATTACAAGAACAGTACGCAGCCTGTGCAGAGGCGTCCCGCGGACCGCGACTCGTCGTCGTCGTCGTCCAGCGGCAAGAACACCTTGCGGCACACAGGCGCGCCGATGATCGACGGCCAGTTGCCGGCCGGCTATTGGATACGTCAGGACGACGACATCGTCTGGGTGAGCATGGACGAGCCAGCCATGCCCACCGACCGATTTGGCAGTCTGGATCGCAGACGGCGGAACGCCCAGCACAACGTCGGCGTTAACCCGGACGCGCAGTCGCGTTATCGCACCGTCGCGCTCGCCGGCACCAAGTCTGCCGTCGCTGCGCCCAGTACCTCCGTGTCGTCGTCGTCCCACCAGCACCACTCCGTCCACTTGTTACCGCTGTCCGAGCAGCAAATGCCGCCGGTGAACAACAAGATGCTGCTGCGCACGCAGTCGTTGGGTAGCGTGGAGACGTGGCAGTCGAGTCACAGCCACGACTCGCACGACGGCAAGGACATCACGACGACGACGGAGTACACTAATCGCAAGAGCCGCCAGAAGGAGTGGTACGAGACGTCCTTGGATTCGGGAGTGAGCGTGGGTCTCGACCAGAACCTGATCGCCGTGCGCAAGAACGCGCATTACCAGTCGAGCCCGCCACCGGCTCGCATCAAGACTGTCGGCAACGAAGGCGCGAAGGACGATCAGATGATGGTCGCCGGGCCGTCGATGAGTCCGGTGAATCGTCAGAAGAGGGACAAACTCGAGGAGCGGCAGCACATGTTGCAGCAGCCTCACACGCGTTATGAACAGCCCGCGACGAGGCCGAAAGTGCTGGAGATACCTGCCGAGTCGAAGCCATCCCACGACGTCTGCGACGACACGACGGTGCGACCGCCGTTGGGCTCGCCGCAGAACTGCACGGTGGTCCAGGCGGGCAAGTACCAACCGTACCGCGAGGTGACCAAGCCCTTCGAGATGTCCGACTTCTACAAGTATTCTACCAAGTTCCGGAAGAGAAACGAGGCCGTCGGAAGCCAGCAGTTAGGGAACGACTCGCCGCTCCAGGAGAACCGGCCCGTCGGGGAGTGCGCACCGGGAACTGGCGATTTGTCCAAGGATTCAAACGCCTACAGTTACGGGCAGAACGGCGGCGCCAGCGTAACCGCCAGTCCAGTGCAGAGGAGGATTTATCAGCCGGTGCAGCGGATGACCTGCCAGCCGTATCTCGCGTCCTTGAGATAATCGCTCGAGATAAACGCACACGTCGTAGTGCTCGTTCGCGATATCGCTCGTTATTGTTCGCATCGTACTGCCAACATGGGTGGTATGCGAATATAGAAACTCGATGCAGATAGGCTGGACCTATCGTAGTGACGTTTTCTTTGTTTTTTTGTAGCTTAGCCTTTTCAGGGATGAATTTATCGACTTCGGAGGGAAACCGATTTAATTGATTTAATTTCGAAGTGACACGAATATGACATCTGTCAATCGCATGACGGGGGGGGTCTCGCCCCCCCCCTCCCTCCCTCCCACCCTTCTCGCTGTGGAATTCTACGACGAATATTTATTCACGGTATTGTTCGTTGTATATTGTCGACGATGTTCGAATCAAGAAAGGAAAATTGAACTGATCTAAACGTGCACTTGCACGTGTCCCAGTAAACGATAACCAACAGTAACATTACATTAGTGTTATAATTGCTCACAATATAAGCACATTACAACATGTCATATGTAAATAGTCTTAAAGGCTTGGAAAAAAACTGGATTTTTTCGCGAATTTTTTTAGTTTCTTTCCAAAAATAAAAAAAAACGGTTTTTTAAAACTATATATAACAGTTACATCGTTGAGTGGGAAATTATAACATTCATATAATGTTATTGTTAGGTGATGTTTATTAGGAGTATGAGTATCCCTGAAAAGGTTAATCATTACAATATCCATATTTTGGATATGACGTGTATACGGTGAATGTGTATGTACCGAAGAGATTCTACACGGCACTATTTTGCTTCTCTTGACGTCACCAGTATTTTCCATTATTCCGTTCTAAGAGTCAATTATTTATCGATGATAATATCTATTGATCATCGGCGCAATTGTTGTAATTGCGATCGTAGTCGAAAGACTCGTTATTGTGACACATTTACCAAATTGTAAATTCGGGATATGTAGGAGTATTACATATTATTTTTAGAAATTTTACCATATTTACATCGCGTATATGCGAAATGTATTCTGCGTGTAGTGGAGAAGTGAAGACGTGAAGGACCGGAGGATTGTAAGAATCGCGGAATCCTGATTTGAACCCCTAAGTCGATTAACTGAACAATATTGGGACCTGAATAGTGCCTTTTACTAATCGGAATGTCAAGTGTCGGATGATAGAACCTGCCTTTGTAGTACCTAGAAATCATTAATCTTAAGATTAATTAAGCTCCTTTGAGAAAAAAAAATCATCCTCCACTTGTCGACTTCCGTTTTAATTGCATTCGTAATTGTGTTCAGCAATGAATTACATATATTTACATATATATACATATATATATATTTTTTTTTTAATATAAATAATATAGATAGGTTATTTGTGGCAGTGGATTTAAAAATTGCTGCCAGTAAGTTAGCAATGTTATTTGTTAGACTCCTTTCTGCGTGCATCGATTCCGATAATTAGACAAAGTCGAGAATCTATAATTTTGTTGTACGGCCAACTCCATTGCTCTATTCCTATAGTTTTGTAGACTCCCTACACGAGAATCTCACGACTGAACAGATGAAATCGTGGAGATATGCATTTCTACATGGTCTCAAGTAATTATATACAATGTTTAAAGTGAATAGGGTAAGAAATAATGGAAGCATAGGAGCGTATATAGTCCCGAAGATGACAATATTAATTCCTCGTGCATAACTATTACATACAAGTTGTCTTTATTATATAGGTAAGCCGTCGTGTTTATATCCGTAAAACATAAAAGTAACGTGACGGCATATGGTATAAAATAACAGAGCAATTCTCGCTGCAGATATCGTATTTATTCGCGTAACGCGTTCATCGAGAAATTTAATTCTTAAGTCTAAAGGATAATATTTTTCTGCCCGACGTGTTACTCGCTAACGCTTGCTCCTAATATAATATCACACGATATTCACACTGCGAAAATAATACTCTATTACTGTTTGCGAGTGCGCGTTACCCGCGAATGATATAGATTTTTTTACTCCATTTATTTACACTTTTGATTAGCGCTCCAGCGTCGTAGACGTAGAGAATAACAGCCTTGTTTAGTTAGCTGTGATTAACGACGCATGCGTATGCTTATTCCTAAGAAATTTTGTACCGCCTTATATCATATACGTCAATAAAAATGCTATATATTGACTATGATGGCCAGAAAGGAAAAGAAAGTCAGCCTTTTCAAGTTCCAAATAATCCAGAAAATATGGAATGAAAATTGACTATGGTCAATTATTCTTCTAAAAAATTTTACTATTTCTTCACTATAACTCCAATTGCTCGAGGACAAAGGCGTGTTCGTTCCAGTATAGTTATAGTTCAATGGTCTGAATGCAGCCATTGTTCGAAGAAAACGGAAGAAGAGATGAAGGATGCGGTGTAATCTTTGAGAAAAATGGAGGAACAGATGAACGATGCAACTTTTGAAAAATCTCCCCGGGGGCAACCGCAGGAAACGGCCAGGAAAGAGATAATTATCGAGGTAGACGAGGACAATCCATGTCTGCGAAAAGATGAATCGCAAGAGCAGATATCATTATTAGGCAGACATTTCGATTATGATCCAAGGTATGCCGATGATAAATTCAAGGTGTATCGCGCTTAAATCAACCTCGTGTCTCATCGTAGATTTCAGCAGCAAAATCAAACGCAGAGATGCTTCGTCATGTACACTGACTTTTATCGCTGCGAGCATATCTTGGGCGAAGGTACCGAGGCGTGCGCGTGGTTTAAAGATGTCTTCAAGTCTATATGCCCAAACGCTTGGATAGAAAATTGGGATGAACTTAGACTCTCAGGTCGATTAGCCTGGCACAAATATAAGACTCAGGGTGCTTTCCCTGGTTACAAATATGGCATATGAAGATCATTTTTGGATGATTTCATATAACGAATGATCAAAATTACCTTTAAGAATTATTTATTATATATATTATATATATTATACTCTAACTACAAGAATTATGATTGGGTAATACATAATAGCAATAAATGATGAAATCTACATATATATATAAACATCTCATGATCATAAAACGCAAGGATTTAAAAAATATGAGTTACAAACAGATTTTTAGTGCAAAAATTTTAGAACATTAAAGCTCTCAGTCTATCGCTGCAACAACCCTTTATTGATGACGTTAAAAGCGAGAAAATGCATGCCAAAAATTCTTGCATTATATATTCCATTAAAAAGATATACTCACAAAATTACATTTATTATGACATTCACAATTGTGATCGAACGTATGGAAATATAACAATGCGAATATTCAAAAATTGCAAATATTCAATTTTATTGTACAGAATAGATTTATAAAATTATATTCAATAAAAAATTAAAACGAGCAGTAAAGTAATATAAATAAAATAATATGAACAAATTACCCCCCCCCCCCCTGTTGTTTTTCATATCCATTTTGTGTAAAACTAAGTGTGTCGCAAACATTTGCCGTTCTAATGCCCGTTTCTTACCATCGTGGTTTAAATTCTAATCAACGATGAACTAAACGAAATTGACGAAATTAATTGAATTGAGTACTCAATGCAATTAGTCAATTCCGTTGAGTTAATCGATTAGATTTAAACCATGATAGTAGAAACAAGCATAAAAAGTGAATTGTGGTTCATTTAGGTTTGGGAAAAACCTACCATCCTAGCCGTATCAGCAGTGGTATGAGGTAGGAGGGTAGTTTCGCAATAAAATCAACACAACCCAGATATAAGAAAAAAATATTCAATTTTATTGTACAGAAATAAGATATTTACTAGTATGAGGTAACTTATTTATATAGAAGTATGAAGAAAGACTAACTGACGCAAATGTTCATCGTTGAACCATTCACAGCTGCTGGACCATCTCTTCTTTCGAGTCTTAATTCTTCCTTGCATTAAGTGTGACCAACTCTCTTCTTCTGTCTTTTACAGCAACCACACTGATTGCTTGCAGTTTGTGACACTTTTTTTCCTCTCGTAATCGTAAAAATAGACACTCGTAGGGATTTGTTTTGAACTTTCGATAGAATTGCGGGTGCCTCTCTCGCGTCTTCTTCATCAACGCGACGTAAAAAAGAAAAAGAAAACTAATCCCGTCTCACGCGTAAAACTTCTTTACAAAATAAAACGGTGATCTCGGGATTTTGTTGCACAAAAGCGTCTGCCATGGATGTAGACAACTTACCATCTTCGAGTGTTGCTTCTGCCAGCACAACACGTAATTCCGTCGTCGTCGTATATCGATGTATATATCAACTTCTACGATGATAAAACGATGATCACCTGCAAGTTCGAAAGCAAAGGCATTTGCTTGAAGGGGATTGTTATAACTAACTGTTATTATGTGTGTAAATTATTAAAGTGACGGAGACATTTACGTTGAAACGAAATTTTACGCGATCACTATCGACAACACACACACACACACGCGCGCGCGCACACGCACGCACGCACGCACGCAACACACACACACACACACACACACGTGTGTGTGTGTGTGTGTGTGTGTGTGTGTGTGTGTGTGTGTGTGTGTGTGTGTGTGTGTGTGTGTGTGTGTGTGTGTGTGTGTGTGTGTGTGTGTGTGTGTGTGTGTGTGTGTGTGTGTGTGTGTGTGTGTGTGTGTGTGTGTGTGTGTGTGTGTGTGTGTGTGTGTGTGTGTGTGTGTGTGTGTGTGTGTGTGTGTGTGTGTGTGTGTGTGTGTGTGTGTGTGTGTGTGTGTGTGTGTGTGTGTGTGTGTGTGTGTGTGTGTGTGTGTGTGTGTGTGTGTGTGTGTGTGTGTGTGTGTGTGTGTGTGTGTGTGTGTGTGTGTGTGTGTGTGTGTGTGTGTGTGTGTGTGTGTGTGTGTGTGTGTGTGTGTGTGTGTGTGTGTGTGTGTGTGTGTGTGTGTGTGTGTGTGTGTGTGTGTGTGTGTGTGTGTGTGTGTGTGTGTGTGTGTGTGTGTGTGTGTGTGTGTGTGTGTGTGTGTGTGTGTGTGTGTGTGTGTGTGTGTGTGTGTGTGTGTGTGTGTGTGTGTGTGTGTGTGTGTGTGTGTGTGTGTGTGTGTGTGTGTGTGTGTGTGTGTGTGTGTGTGTGTGTGTGTGTGTGTGTGTGTGTGTGTGTGTGTGTGTGTGTGTGTGTGTGTGTGTGTGTGTGTGTGTCATTTGGAAACTCTAATCTATATTTTTCAATGAGTTTATCTTCCCGAGTGCGCGCACGACCCACATTGACACATTTTACGTTGAAAAATCAGAACCACCTTACGTATATCATGTTGAATATGTTCAGTAAGTGTTATTTCATGTAGAACTCGTTGATTGATGAACAAACTGACAATCTCCGTCGTTGCAGATACCCATCAAATCGTACGGGCACAGGATTCCGTTGGGGTTCGCGTTCCTGATTAAAAGAGCAGAGAGAAACCACAAAAAATCTCAAAATTTTTAGCTAATCCACGGACAACGCAGGAACGAGTACTGCGACAGGCTATATTTTAAAGATAAGGCGACCCACCTTGGTGTCTTCAAGTGTGTCAATATCGATACATAAGGTTTAATCGTTGTCGTTGTCGTCGTCACCGTCATCGTCGTCGTTGGCGTTGTATTCATCATCGTCGAAGAGGTCGTTTTCGGTATCATCGTCGCTGTCGTAATCGTCATCGTCGTCATCGTTGTCGTCGTGGTCGCTGTTGTCATCGGCGGCTGTGCTGGCGACTGCGTTTTCTTCTTATCTCGTTGCTCATTATCCAGACATAACGAACAATCTACTGTCGATAGTCCTAGCACTGGAGATATGGCAGCCACAGGGATATCTACCTTACGGTTTCTTTGCGTACATTCGTTATTTCGTTCTACTGATACAGGGGTACTACTTAGCTTTGGTTCGCAGAGCAATTGGTCTTGGTCGGGCGAGTCTTCTTCGTCATTACAAGACTCCGACACAATCGCCGAGGTTTGATTCTTTCTCGCTGGCGTCACTTCGTTCGGAAGCGTATCTATCGTCGACGAGCTTTCAATATCATTACATTGCTCCAAACCAGGGGAAGTGTCGTTTTGCGAGTTGTCTACCACACTATTGGCCGTAGCCATGTTGTTTTTCGGCAGTATTTGCAACGACAGATCTCCCACGGTTTCTTCTAATGTAACTTTAGACGGTTTTGAGAACGACGAAGTAGGAAGTATGGAGTTTTCGGAAGCATCGTTGGATGACAGTTTCTTCTTGGAGAGCTGGCGAGTGTGATTGGCGACTTCCTTGAGTTTCTCGCTCAATAATTGATCTCCCGCCTCTGGTAGCCTGAAAGTACAATCTTTATGATCGATGAAAACAGCGTACAATTTCTCGATTATTCCTCCGACATTTCTCTAGATGATTTCTACATTATCGTATAATTATAACAGTAAATAATACAATAATATACGTATATATTATTATAATTATAACTAATATAATTATCATTAGTAATATAAAATATTATTTTTAAATGTTTTCTCGATTATTTCTCTATATTCATATATATATATATATATATATATATATATTCATATATATACGTATATATATATGAATAGAAGGGGAATAATGTAGAAATTATACAGGAGAAATAATCGAGAAAACATTTAAAAATAATATTTTATATTACTATATATATACAGGGTGTCCCAGACCACCCGTCTCACCCGATTTTTTCGTAAACGCGACATTTTAAAGAAAAATGTTTCAGACAAAAGTTTTGTGACTT